>NC_138778.1:112437377-112442377 GCF_965119305.1 Pelophylax lessonae
GATCGCACGTCCCCGTGACGGCGACGATACATTCGGATGTCTGCCCTATCAACTTTCGATGGTACTTTCTGCGCCTACCATGGTGACCACGGGTAACGGGGAATCAGGGTTCGATTCCGGAGAGGGAGCCTGAGAAACGGCTACCACATCCAAGGAAGGCAGCAGGCGCGCAAATTACCCACTCCCGACTCGGGGAGGTAGTGACGAAAAATAACAATACAGGACTCTTTCGAGGCCCTGTAATTGGAATGAGTACACTTTAAATCCTTTAACGAGGATCTATTGGAGGGCAAGTCTGGTGCCACACCCACGGTAATTCAGTGGAGTGTGGAGGCTGGGGTGTGGAGCTCCTGAGCTCCAGAGGCTATGGAGCAGGTAAGCCCTGGGGATTTGCCCGGCCCTGGGCCGGAAAACAGCGGGACGGATGGAGGGATGGAGCCGCAAGGTTCTAAACCTAACAGCAGTGACAGTATGGAGCTGCCTATGGATGAGTGGCTGTTTCTGGAGGCACAGGCAGCCGTGCAATGGCTGAATCCCCAACCAGGGGAAAGCCAGGAAGCTGCAGCTGCAAGATGCAAGAGAGTCTATGATGGGATGGATCGTGTCTGCTCTCATTTGGAGCATATGGTGGTTGAGCTATCTCAGCTCCGGAATGTACGGGACTTCACTGCCAGAAATAAAAGACAGGCACTGAAGACCCGCATAAATGTACTGAGAGACAAGGTACTGAAGACTCGTGATCTATTGGGAAGCCTGACAAAAGCAGGAGAAGCTACAGCCTCAGCAGAACTGTCAGCAATAGCTGCAAGGGTTAAAACTGCTTTTAACAGTGGAAGCCAAACCGTGAGGAGAAACCTGATCTCTGGCGGCAGTACCCTTGTCCAGCCACCAGAGGGCCAAGAAGGAAGGATGCAGAGCAAGGCTGAGGAGGAAGTGACACCCTCAGAAGATCTGATGGAGGAGAGTAGCGGGGCCGCAGATTCAGCAGCGGGACCGGAAGTGGCGGCCGCGGAACCGGAAGTGGCGGCCGCGGGACTGGAAGTGGCGGCCGCGGGAGCGGGAGCGGGAGCGGGAGCGGCGGCGGTGCCGGTGGAACAACCGGCGGTGGCGGGAGCGGGAGCAGAGGATTTTGTTGTCCCTGAGACCATCCTGGAGACTGTAAGTACAGCTGCCCCTCCCCCCCGCACAGACTGGAGTGAATGTGAGCAAGGCTCCCTAAGTAATCCCTGCTTAGCGATGGACTACATCCATCACCTAGAGGATGGGACAGGTTCCAGCCAGGTGACCCCCTCCTGTGGGGCTTATGTAACTGTGGAGGACTCAGGTTGGGATGATCTTTTGGCCAATGTGGAGGAAGTAACAAAGAAATCTGGTAGCAAGGATCCGCAAAAAGCTGAGGAGCTGGCAGGCCCCCCAGTGGCCCCGGGTAGTCCGGGTGCTCGGGTAGTGGCAGGCAATTCAGAACAGCCAGTGGCTGTAAGCTCCAAGGAGGCAGCGGTGAGCGAACCAACAGAGGGTCCCAGAAATCCCCCGCCGGTCCTGAGTGGCACCCAGGAGGCTCAGGTATTGTCTGCCCTAAGGGAAGGCAGGTCTTTTGCTCACATTGCTGGCAATAGGGTGAACTTGGGGCCATTTTATGTCAAACATGGTATGCAAGTATTCAGACGTCCCCCAGGTAGTTCAGTCACCCCGCAATTATGGTCCCGGCCGGTAGGGGGTCCAGAGCGCAAGAGAAGGAATGTGATCCAACTAAGGTGGAGAGGGGAGGAGCGAGCACCAGAAAGGGGGGCGGTTGTGGACATGATCCTGGCCCTGGGCTTTAAGGTCGGCGAGATCTTTGCCATAATCCATCCCCTCAACTCCCCTGAGTATGACATAAGTTTTGTGACACCTTTGGGTATGGAACTGTTCTTAAGTAAGTATGAGATAGTGCGTGATCATCCTGTCTGGAAAAATTTTGGGGTAGTGCCACTATCCCGCCAGGATGAAATTAAAATTGTAACAGTACTGGTTCGTAACGAATCCCTGCCCCCTGAAGACATCTTTACCTGGCTCAGCAGGTATGGTCAGGTCATGACCTCCCTGAGTAAGGAAAATGACACCAAGGGGATATGGACGGGGGCATGGAAGGTCCTGGTTAAACTCAGCAGGAAAGGTCTGTCAGTAGCCCACATACCAGCAAGTGGGTTTATTGGCAGAGACCGTATTCTAGTCTTTTACAAAGGGCAGCCCAAACTCTGCTACAAGTGTGGAAGCCCTTCCCACTTCAGCGCAGATTGTCCTGAAATAAAATGTGGCAGATGTAACCGGGTGGGTCACACTTCAGAGGGATGCACTGATATCCAGTGCAACCTCTGTGGTACAAACGGCCACTCATTTAGTAGATGCCCCCAAGCTTATAGGGGATATGGAGATCCCCTGGGTAGGGGTCCTCTTCTTCCGGATAGGATTTCAGAAAGGAGAGAGGTTCAGGGAGGTGGCGCTGCCCCGGGTGCGGATCCCTCTACTGTCGCTGCCCCTGACTCTGCTCCTGACCCATCGGGTGCTGAGCCCCAGGCAGGGCCCTCCCGGGGGGGCTCGGGTCCCAAAAAAAAGGGTCCGGCAAAAAAACGTAGGGAGGAGAGCAGGAGGCTAGCGAGGGAGGGTGGCAGTGAGGCTATGCAGGCGCAGGATGAGGGGGGAGTGATGGACCCTCGGGCGTTGGACCCTGTGGCCCCTGCGGTAACGGAGGCAGTGGAGCCTCAGCTGCGGGGCGATGGGATTTGTCCAGTGGCTGATGGGGTGTCCTCTTCCCCAAATCCTGCTTCGGTTCCCCTGGTGGCCAAGCTGGGTTTACAGCCCAGGGTGGTCTTGGAGCCCCTCTTCCAGTCATCCTTTCCGGTTTCCATCCCCACGTGGTCTGAGGCCCCGGCCTCACTCTCTCCGGGTGGGGGAGGGAACTCGGGTGGGAGGGAGCCCCCCAAAAAGGAAAGGGGCGGGTTTGTCCAAGTAGGGAAGAAAAGGGCACGGAGGAAGTCTCAAGGTGGGTCCATATCGGATTCTGAACCCCCCCTCCAGTCCAAAAAGAAGAAGGAGAAGGTGAAGGGTACTAAAAAGGTCCCCAGTGAGGTGGGTGAGACCAGTGGTGCCACCTCTCCCTCGGTTGGTCAGGCCTTTGTGGCCAAGGGGGTCACAATTTCAAATAGGTTTGACGTCCTGGTGTCTTCTGGACAGGAAGACGGGGAAAGCCTGTCTCCATCCAGGATGGAGGATGTGGATTAAGTTGTTATAGGCAGAGCAAACCATCTTGATGATTAAGAATGGCGGTACCCCCTCCAATTAAACTTGTGACCATTAATGTCGCAAGCATTAAATCTACGGTGGCTCGTTACATGGCCTTCACTTTGCTCGCCCGAATTGAGGCCGACATTTTATTTTTGCAAGAGACCAGGCTAACATCTTGTACGGAGATATTGTTGGCTAAAAGAGAGTGGAGGTGTGGACCCTCCTTCTGGTCTCTTGCGGCCGAGCCCTGTAGTGGAGTGGCAGTCCTTTTTAAGACTGGTTCGGTGGCTTGCCGACGAATCATCGAAGTGGAAATTGGAAGGTGTTTAGTGGTTGACGCTGTTGTGAGGGGGCTCTGTCTCAGGCTCATCAATTTTTATGGTCCTCAGACCAAAAGAGACAGGAAGAGCCTTTTCACAGCAGTAAAGCCTTACCTTTTTACGTCCCAGTTGGTGGTCTTTGGTGGTGACTTCAACACCGTTGTTAGGCCTAAGGACAGGGCAGGTACCAGAGGCCCCCTGGGATATGACAGTATCTTTCTTAATAGCATAGTTAGGGAAGCTGGGTTGGTGGATGTGCACGTTCGTCACCTCCCCAACCACACGGGTTACACTTTTTCTCGAGGTAACAGTAGGTCTAGAATAGACAGGTTTTTTTTGAAGGAGGACTCCGCCTTCTCAGCCCCTGAGCTGGTGGCGGTGGAGTTCTCTGATCACCTTTTACTGTCTGTGACCTTGAATGTGGCAGAGACTCCTCAGAGAGGGCGTGGTTTGTGGCGTCTGAATGTGACGCTCCTGGAGGACCCTGGTGTTAAGGAGTCCTTTGAGACCTTTTATACGGAACAAGCTGCGCTTCTTGAGAGCGGCTGCCCCCGCTTGGAATGGTGGGAAGCAGTGAAGAAGAGGTCGGAGGGCTTCTTCCGGGAGGTCTCAAAATACCGAGGGGTCTCTAAATACAGAGCCTACCAGAAGCTGAGAAGGCAATTAGATTGTCTTGTCTCTTGTGGGGGCTCCCAGGAGCAGATCTCTGATCTGAAGCTTAGCCTTCGAGAGCTGCAGTACGACTGCCTCGCTTCCCTCGTTCTTGAGAGGGATTATGGGAAGTTTAGCTCCCCGGATCCCTACAAGAATTGCAGGGAATCGACGGCTTTGAAAGTCGTACATAGCCTCCGCGACGCTTCTGGGTCTTTGGTGAGGTCCAAACCGGGGATCCTGGGTGTTGTAGGAGAGCACTTTTCTGGGCTCTTGAGGGCAAAGCCTTTTGATAGAGAAAAAGCTGGTAGTTTCCTTGATGGGACCCCACTTCCGGTGGGATCCGACCTCCCTGACTCTTTGACAGCAGATATCACTGCAGAAGAGGTAGTGCAGGCCATTGATTCGCTGTCTAAAAAGAAATCGCCAGGGCCTGATGGGCTGACAGCGGAGTTCTACCAGACTTTTAAGGGCATGTTGGCCCCTCATTTGACGGAGGTATTTAAAGAGTGCCTGGCCACGGGCCTGCTGCCCCCGTCAATGAGAAAGTCGGCACTGATACTCTTGTCAAAAGGTAAAGACCCGACTGTGATTGAGAATTGGCGTCCTATCGCCCTTCTCAACACAGATCGGAAGATTCTGGCAAAAGTGCTCTTTGTGCGTCTATCGGCTGTCGCTGATAGGTTGCTGTCCCCGGCCCAGCACTGTGCAGTCCCTGGCCGAAGCACGTTTAGTGCTGTGCTCTGCGTCCGAGAGGCTGTGGAG
>NC_138778.1:112452377-112454877 GCF_965119305.1 Pelophylax lessonae
CGGACCCCTGGGCGAGGGGGGGTTCGAGCTCCGCGTTTTACGTGGCCAGGGGGGCGGGCGAGGTCCCTGAAAAATTTGGGGTCCCTGGCTGGAAGCGGAGGGGGAGAACCGACCCCGGACGCGGGAGCCTCCGGCGGCCGGGGAGGCAGCGGGCGTCGAGCCGCGATTCAGCCGCGTATTACCGCAGGCTCGGCGGACGGAACTTGCGGTTTTTACCGGCCGATATCTCCGGACCCCTGGGCGAGGGGGGGTTCGAGCTCCGCGTTTTACGTGGCCAGGGGGGCGGGCGAGGTCCCTGAAAAATTTGGGGTCCCTGGCTGGAAGCGGAGGGGGAGAACCGACCCCGGACGCGGGAGCCCCCGGCGGCCGGGGAGGCAGCGGGCGTCGAGCCGCGATTAAGCCGCGGCTTGCCGCAGCCTCGGCGGACGGAACTTGCGGGTTTTACCGGTCGATATCTCCGGAACCGTAGGCGGCAGGGACACGAAACTCGGTGGGCCGGGGGTCGGGGACCCCCTCTAGGCGAGGTGCGAGTTTGGGGTCCCTGGACCAAAGGGGTCACGAGATAATTTTTCCGGAGGCCCCCCTCGAGGGTGCGGGTCGAGGCCGCCGCCGGCTATACCCCCCGGTGGTCAAAAAGTCGAAAAAGTCCGAGGGGGGGACGTCGGCTCCCGCGCCAGGGCGACCGGCCGCGAAACGGCACCTCGCGCCATGCTGGCCGGGATTCCCAAGCTGGCCGGCGGGACTTTGCCGTTTTTCCGGCCGCGAAACGGCACCTCGCGCCATGCTGGCCGGGATTCCCAAGCTGGCCGGCGGGACTTTGCCGTTTTTCCGGCCGCGAAACGGCACCTCGCGCCATGCTGGCCGGGATTCCCAAGCTGGCCGGCGGGACTTTGCCGTTTTTCCGGCCGCGAAACGGCACCTCGCGCCATGCTGGCCGGGATTCCCAAGCTGGCCGGCGGGACTTTGCCGTTTTTCCGGCCGCGAAACGGCACCTCGCGCCATGCTGGCCGGGATTCCCAAGCTGGCCGGCGGGACTTTGCCGTTTTTCCGGCCGCGAAACGGCACCTCGCGCCATGCTGGCCGGGCAACCCAAGCTCGCCGCCGGGAGCCTTTGCGGTGGCCGGGGACGCCGCGAGCGGTGTGCCGCGATCTAGCCGGGTCCTGCCGCAGCCTCGGCGGACGGAACTTGCGGTTTTTACCGGTCTATATCTCCGGGACCGTAGGCGGCCGGGACGCGAAACTCGGTGGGCCGGGGGTCCAGGACCCCCTCTAGATCCGGTGCAAGTCTGGGGTCTCTGGGTGCAACGGGCGAGGAGCGGCGGGCTCCCGAATACCGGCGGTCCCCTGCCGGGGACGCTGCGGGCGTCGAGCCGCGATTTAGCCGCGGATTCCCGCAGCCTCGGCGGATGGAACTTGCGGTTTTTACCGGTCGATATCTCCGGACCCCGGGGCGAGGGGGGGGTTCGAGCTCCGCGTTTTACGTGGCCAGGGGGCCGGGCGAGGTCCCTGAAAAATTTGGGGTCCCTGGCTGGAAGCGGAGGGGGAGAACCGGCCCCGGACGCGGGAGCCCCCGGCGGCCGGGGAGGCAGCGGGCGTCGAGCCGCGATTAAGCCGCGGCTTGCCGCAGCCCCGGCGGACGGAGCTTGCGGTTTTTACCGGTCGATATCTCCGGAACCGTAGGCGGCAGGGACACGAAACTCGGTGGGCCGGGGGTCGGGGACCCCCTCTAGGTGAGGTGCGAGTTTGGGGTCCCTGGACCAAAGGGGTCACGAGATAATTTTTCCGGAGGCCCCCCTCGAGGGTGCGGGTCGAGGCCGCCGCCGGCTATACCCCCCGGTGGTCAAAAAGTCGAAAAAGTCCGAGGGGGGGACGTCGGCTCCCGCGCCAGGGCGACCGGCCGCGAAACGGCACCTCGCGCCATGCTGGCCGGTCCCCCCAAGCTGGCCGCCGGGACTCTGCCGTTTTCCGGCCGCGCGCCATGCTGGCCGGCGGGTCTTTGCCGTTTTTCCGGCCGCGAAACGGCACCCCGCGCCATGCTGGCCGGTCCACCCAAGCTGGCCGGCGGGACTCTGCCGTTTTCCGGCCGCGCGCCATGCTGGCCGGGCTTCCCAAGCTGGCCGGCGGGTCTTTGCCGTTTTTCCGGCCGCGAAACGGCACCCCGCGCCATGCTGGCCGGTCCACCCAAGCTGGCCGGCGGGACTCTGCCGTTTTCCGGCCGCGCGCCATGCTGGCCGGGCTTCCCAAGCTGGCCGGCGGGACTTTGCCGTTTTTCCGGCCGCGAAACGGCACCCCGCGCCATGCTGGCCGGTCCACCCAAGCTGGCCGGCGGGACTCTGCCGTTTTCCGGCCGCGCGCCATGCTGGCCGGGCTTCCCAAGCTGGCCGGCGGGACTTTGCCGTTTTTCCGGCCGCGAAACGGCACCCCGCGCCATGCTGGCCGGGCTTCCCAAGCTGGCCGGCGGGACTTTGCCGTTTTCCGGCCGCGCGCCATGCTGGCCGGG
>NC_138778.1:112469877-112474877 GCF_965119305.1 Pelophylax lessonae
TAGGTCCAAGCGGGCCACCACCAGCCCAGGTGAGGGTGCAGAGTCAGGCCTGGGGTGAATGTGAATTTGGACAGCTTCAGACCCCGTGCCCTGCACTAGAATTTATGCAGCACGTAGTGGGGTCTAAAGAGAATTTACAAGACACTTCCCAGCCACAGGATGAAGTGACTGAGTCAGGGTTTCCGCCTGGGTTGGGGGCTCCGGTAAGTAATGCGGAGTCCCTTGGCCAGATGGTGGTTGCTCCAGCCAGTACACAGACTGTGAGGACACCTGAAGTAGACCCTTCCCAAGGGGTCAGCGGGGCTCCTGCGAGTGGGGCAGAAGTGATCCAAGTGAGGCAAGAAAGCCCGGTTGTGGGGGGAGATTTAGGTGTCCAAGGGGGAGCGGTTGGTCCGGCACCAGAGGATGCTCCTGGTTTAGTGTTGGGGGCACCACAGGAAGCAGAGTTATTATCAGCCCTGAGGGGCGGTAAGTCATTTGCTCATGTGGCTGGGGCCACGGTGGGCTTAGGTCCAATATATGAGCAATATGGCACCCACACCTTCAGGCATCCACCTGGCACATATGGGGCGAATCTATGGTCCCGTGGGACGGGTGGGCCAGAGCGGCGCCGCCGCAACGTGGTCCAGCTCAGGTGGCAGGGTAGGGGTCAATGCCCGTCTCGGGGGGAGGTAGTGGATATGATTCTAGGTATGGGTTTCAAGGTGGCGGAGATATTTGCAGTCATCCATCCACACGGTACCTCAGAGTTTGATGTGAGCTTTTTAACCCCTGTGCTAATGGAGCTTTTTTTCACACGTTATGGGGTCTTGAGAACTCACGTCATGTGGAGAGACTTCCGTGTCATCCCGATCTCAAGGCAGGAGGAGGTAAAGTTAGTGACCATACTTGTACGGAATGAATCTCTCCCTCAGGAGGATATTGCGACCTGGCTGGGGAGGTTTGGCCAGTTGCAGGCACCCCTGAGAAAGAAATTGGATGAGAGGGGGATCTGGACAGGGGCATGGACGGTACCTGTGAAATTAGGCAGAAGGGGACTCACAATTTCACACATCCCGGCCAGTAGTTTCATTGGCCGAGACCGTATTCTTGCCTTTTATCAGGGACAGCCCCGCCTCTGTTTCAAGTGTGGCTGCCCCACACACTTCAGTGCAGATTGCGGTGAGCTGAAGTGTGTAAGGTGCAATGGGGTAGGCCATACTTCAGAAAACTGCCGTCTGATAATGTGCAACCTATGTGGGGAGATGGGGCACCCTTTTAGTAGATGCCCTAAGGCCTTCAGGGGATATACCCCAGGTGACTGTGGGGCACGTGCTCCGGGGACTCCTGGTGCTCATGAGGCTTCTGGGGCTCGTGGGTCTCAGGCGGCTCCGGAGGCTAGGACGGATGAGGCTGGTGCCTCGGCTGCTGTCCCTGTGCCAGTGGTGCGGAAGAAGACGGCATCCAAGTTGAAGAGGGCAGAGAAAAGGGAGGCAAGTAGGGCAGAGCAAGAGGCAGAAATAAACAAAATACCCAGGGATGTTGTAAGTCAGACTAAACCTGTCCCAGTCCCTCGCAGGATGGTATTAGGGAAAAATCTGAGTGTGGTGGGCCCTGATCCACCTATCGTTCTTCCTTCCCCTGGGGTGTTGGCCCCAACATCTGGTGGGGTGGATCGCCCTTCCCCTCCTATCCCGGTGCTGAGGGTTGGCCCAGCTGAGGCTCTGGCTCCTGCTGTAGCCCTAAGTTCTGTGGCGGTTCCCCTTTCTCCTTCTGTTCCCCCTTCCCCACTTCAAGCTCCGCCTCTCCCTCAGCGCACTTCGGTGTCCTTGAGGGCACGGGCAGGTAATCTGCCTGAAGTGATCTCCCAAGGGTCCCATAAGGGACCTGGTCACCAGGGCGCATCCCAGGGAGCGACTAAACGCTCCAGGGGTGAGGCTCAGGAAGGTATTGGGGCTTCCAGTGAGGAGGGCCCCAGTAAACGGAGAGAGGATGGGTGGAATACCGCCAAGAAAAAGAAAAAGAAAAAAACAAAGAATATTGAGCCAGCTGCTGTGGTTCAGGGTGATAGGTTGTATGAGGAGAGGCAGGCTCAAGCCCAACAAACTCTTGCCCTCATCAACCGTTTTGGTATCCTCTCCGATTCGGAGGAGGACGGTATGGTTTAGGATTGTGTTTGTAAAGACAGAGTATTACTACCTTAATTATTAAGTATGGCTGTACCCGCGCCAATCCGGCTGGTGACCATTAATGTTGCCAGTATTCGGTCTACTGCGGCTCGTTTCATGGCCTTTGATTTTCTCAGCCGTGTTGAAGCTGAAATTTTATTTTTGCAAGAGACCTGGTTGGCTACTATTGCGGACATGCATCTGGCAAAAAGGGAATGGAGATATGGTCCTTCCCTCTGGTCTCTTGCGGCCGAGCCGTGTAGTGGTGTTGCGGTCCTTTTCAAAACCGGTTCGGTGGCTTGCCGACGAGTAATTGAGGTAGAAATCGGAAGATGTATGGTGGTGGACGCTGTTGTGGGAGGTCAATTCCTGCGCCTTATTAATTTTTATGGGCCTCAGTCCAAGAGGGGCAGGAAGGAACTTCTCACGGCGGTCAAACCCTACCTTTTTACATCCCAGCAGGTCGTCTTCGGTGGTGACTTTAACACCATCACTAGGCCCAAGGACAGGGCAGGTACCGGAGGCCCTCTGGGATATGATAGCATTTTTTTGAATAGCATAGTGAGGGACGCCGGGTTGGTGGATGTGCATGTTCGCAATTTCCCCAACCACACAGGGTTCACTTTTTCCAGAGGTAATAGTAGGAGTAGAATAGATAGGTTTTTTTTGAAGGGGGACTCCATCTTTGCAGGCCCAGAGTTGCAAGTGGTGGAGTTCTCTGATCACAATTTGGTTTCCATAACTCTGAACATTGCTGAGACTCCTCAGAAGGGTCGGGGCTTATGGCGTCTGAGTGAGACGCTATTGGAGGATCCTGATGTCAAGAAAGACTTTGAGGAGTTCTACGCGGATCAGGCTTCACTCCTTGAGAGTGGCTGCTCCCGCCGGGAATGGTGGGAAGCAGTGAAGAAGAGGTCGGAGGGCTTTTTCCGCACTGCCTCAAAGTATAAGGCTATGTCTCGGTACCAGACCTACCAGAGGTTGCGAAGGCAATTAGATCGCCTCGTATCCTTGGGAGGTCCTCAGGAACAGATCTCTAGTCTAAAACTTCGCCTGAGGGAATGTCAGTATGACCGTCTCGCCTCCTTGGTCCTCGAGAGGGATTATGGGAAGTTCTGCTCCCCGGATCCCTTTGTGAATTGCAGGGAGGCGGTGAGTTCGAAGGTCGTACATGGCCTGAAGGATGCCTCGGGAAACCTGGTCAGGTCCAGACCTGGGATCCTGGGCATTGTCAGAGCCCACTTTTCGGACATCCTGAAGGCGAAGCAGTTGGATATGGAGAAGACCAGGTTGTTCCTTGATGCGACTCCCCTGCAAGGGGGGTTTGATTTTCCCGAATCTTTGACAGCTGAAATTTCAGTGCTGGAAGTGGAGCAGGCTATCGACTCATTGTCATCTAAAAAGTCGCCGGGGCCGGATGGGCTCACGGCTGAATTCTATAAAACCTTCAAGAGTCTCTTGGCTCCTCATCTTGTGGAGGTGTTCAGGGAATGTTTGGCTGAAGGCCTGCTTCCTCCCTCGATGAGAAGGTCAGCACTAATTTTACTTTCAAAGAAAAAAGATCCGTATCAGATTGAGAACTGGCGTCCAATTGCCCTTCTCAATACTGACAGAAAGCTGTTGGCAAAGATACTCTTTTGGCGTTTGTCGGCGGTTGCTGACAAAGTATTGTCGGTTGCGCAGCACTGTACAATTCCCGGCCGAAGCACTTTTAGTGCTGTCCTATGCGTCCGGGAGGCTGTGGAGAGGTGCAGGGCGAGTGGTGATCGGCAATACTTGCTGGCGTTAGACCAGGCCAAAGCCTTTGATCGGGTGAACCACGAGTACCTGTGGCTTCTGTTGGAGAAATACGGCCTACCGGGGAGGTTTATAAATTGGCTTCAAGTTTTGTACAGAGGGGCAGTGAGCTTCTCTCTTGTCAATGGTTGGGTAGGTGTGCCCTTTCCTGTTGACTCTGGGGTCCGGCAGGGTTGCCCGTTGAGCCCCCTTCTTTATGTCTTTGCGGTGGATCCATTTGTGAGAAGGTTAAACTGCGGGCAGCTGAGGGGGGTCTTGATGGAGCCAGGCGGTGGCCCGGAGTTGACGGTGAAGGTAGTGGCCTACGCTGACGATGTCTCGGTTGTAGTGTCAAGTGAGGAGGAAGCCCGGTTTGTGGAATCACAGATCGGCGACTACTCCGAGGCATCCAGTTCCCTTGTGAACTGGGATAAGAGCGAAGCCTTTTGGATGGGGAAGGAAGGGGAGCAGTTCCCGCTTCCGGACGTGTTCCCCGAGCCTCAGGCTGAAATTAGAGTGTTGGGCATCCTATTTGGCCAGGGGGATTACCCCAAGAAAAATTGGGAGAGTAGGCTGGTGGGTGCCTCCCGGAAGGTTTCTGCCTGGAAAGGCTGGAAACTAACCTTAAGGGAAAGGGTAAGCCTAATCAAAAAATACCTTTTGCCTGAGTTTTTGTACATCAGCTATGTGTGTATCTTGCCAACAGCTCTCTTTGCTAGGGTCACTGGCCTGTTCTTCCTGCTGTTGTGGGGGAATAGGCTAAACCTGATAAAAAGGGAAGTCACGTTTTTGCAGAGACGGTCAGGGGGATTAGATATGGTCCATCCAGTGGTGTTTTTCATCACCATTTTTGTAAAATTTAACCTCCAGTCCCTGTTTAGGGACGAGCCGTCTCTGTGGGAACGGTCATGTAAGGACTGGTTGCTGCTGTTCCTGAGAGAGTGGGAGGGTGGGGGGAGGCCGGGTGATCTGAGAAGATCGCGAGGTTATCTCCCCTCTTATGTCCCACAAGCATTAAAGGTGCTCAGACAGTGGCGGATATCTGCTCTTGAGGTCGGATCCACTGGTCGGCGTGAG
>NC_138778.1:112507377-112509877 GCF_965119305.1 Pelophylax lessonae
AAGGAAGGGCTGGAATTCGCCGGGGAGGCTGTGCGTCGGGGCACCCGCTGGCCCCGTCTCCCAAAAAAAGTCAAAGTCCAGATGTTCAAGTAGTCTCGGGACACCGGCCGTATCTCCGGACCGCGGGGCGAGGGGAGGTTCGAGCTCCGCGTTTTACGTGGCCAGGGGGGCGGGCGAGGTCCCCGAAAAATTTGGGTTCCCTGGCTGGAAGCGGAGGGGGAGAACCGACCCCGGACGCGGGAGCCTCCGGCGGCCGGGGAGGCAGCGGGCGTCGAGCCGCGATTCAGCCGCGTATTACCGCAGCCTCGGCGGACGGAACTTGCGGTTTTTACCGGCCGATATCTCCGGACCCCTGGGCGAGGGGGGGTTCGAGCTCCGCGTTTTACGTGGCCAGGGGGGCGGGCGAGGTCCCTGAAAAATTTGGGGTCCCTGGCTGGAAGCGGAGGGGGAGAACCGACCCCGGACGCGGGAGCCTCCGGCGGCCGGGGAGGCAGCGGGCGTCGAGCCGCGATTCAGCCGCGTATTACCGCAGGCTCGGCGGACGGAACTTGCGGTTTTTACCGGCCGATATCTCCGGACCCCTGGGCGAGGGGGGGTTCGAGCTCCGCGTTTTACGTGGCCAGGGGGGCGGGCGAGGTCCCTGAAAAATTTGGGGTCCCTGGCTGGAAGCGGAGGGGGAGAACCGACCCCGGACGCGGGAGCCCCCGGCGGCCGGGGAGGCAGCGGGCGTCGAGCCGCGATTAAGCCGCGGCTTGCCGCAGCCTCGGCGGACGGAACTTGCGGGTTTTACCGGTCGATATCTCCGGAACCGTAGGCGGCAGGGACACGAAACTCGGTGGGCCGGGGGTCGGGGACCCCCTCTAGGCGAGGTGCGAGTTTGGGGTCCCTGGACCAAAGGGGTCACGAGATAATTTTTCCGGAGGCCCCCCTCGAGGGTGCGGGTCGAGGCCGCCGCCGGCTATACCCCCCGGTGGTCAAAAAGTCGAAAAAGTCCGAGGGGGGGACGTCGGCTCCCGCGCCAGGGCGACCGGCCGCGAAACGGCACCTCGCGCCATGCTGGCCGGGATTCCCAAGCTGGCCGGCGGGACTTTGCCGTTTTTCCGGCCGCGAAACGGCACCTCGCGCCATGCTGGCCGGGATTCCCAAGCTGGCCGGCGGGACTTTGCCGTTTTTCCGGCCGCGAAACGGCACCTCGCGCCATGCTGGCCGGGATTCCCAAGCTGGCCGGCGGGACTTTGCCGTTTTTCCGGCCGCGAAACGGCACCTCGCGCCATGCTGGCCGGGATTCCCAAGCTGGCCGGCGGGACTTTGCCGTTTTTCCGGCCGCGAAACGGCACCTCGCGCCATGCTGGCCGGGATTCCCAAGCTGGCCGGCGGGACTTTGCCGTTTTTCCGGCCGCGAAACGGCACCTCGCGCCATGCTGGCCGGGCAACCCAAGCTCGCCGCCGGGAGCCTTTGCGGTGGCCGGGGACGCCGCGAGCGGTGTGCCGCGATCTAGCCGGGTCCTGCCGCAGCCTCGGCGGACGGAACTTGCGGTTTTTACCGGTCTATATCTCCGGGACCGTAGGCGGCCGGGACGCGAAACTCGGTGGGCCGGGGGTCCAGGACCCCCTCTAGATCCGGTGCAAGTCTGGGGTCTCTGGGTGCAACGGGCGAGGAGCGGCGGGCTCCCGAATACCGGCGGTCCCCTGCCGGGGACGCTGCGGGCGTCGAGCCGCGATTTAGCCGCGGATTCCCGCAGCCTCGGCGGATGGAACTTGCGGTTTTTACCGGTCGATATCTCCGGACCCCGGGGCGAGGGGGGGGTTCGAGCTCCGCGTTTTACGTGGCCAGGGGGCCGGGCGAGGTCCCTGAAAAATTTGGGGTCCCTGGCTGGAAGCGGAGGGGGAGAACCGGCCCCGGACGCGGGAGCCCCCGGCGGCCGGGGAGGCAGCGGGCGTCGAGCCGCGATTAAGCCGCGGCTTGCCGCAGCCCCGGCGGACGGAGCTTGCGGTTTTTACCGGTCGATATCTCCGGAACCGTAGGCGGCAGGGACACGAAACTCGGTGGGCCGGGGGTCGGGGACCCCCTCTAGGTGAGGTGCGAGTTTGGGGTCCCTGGACCAAAGGGGTCACGAGATAATTTTTCCGGAGGCCCCCCTCGAGGGTGCGGGTCGAGGCCGCCGCCGGCTATACCCCCCGGTGGTCAAAAAGTCGAAAAAGTCCGAGGGGGGGACGTCGGCTCCCGCGCCAGGGCGACCGGCCGCGAAACGGCACCTCGCGCCATGCTGGCCGGTCCCCCCAAGCTGGCCGCCGGGACTCTGCCGTTTTCCGGCCGCGCGCCATGCTGGCCGGCGGGTCTTTGCCGTTTTTCCGGCCGCGAAACGGCACCCCGCGCCATGCTGGCCGGTCCACCCAAGCTGGCCGGCGGGACTCTGCCGTTTTCCGGCCGCGCGCCATGCTGGCCGGGCTTCCCAAGCTGGCCGGCGGGTCTTTGCCGTTTTTCCGGCCGCGAAACGGC
>NC_138778.1:112559877-112634877 GCF_965119305.1 Pelophylax lessonae
AACAGTCTGCAGGCATGTTCCCCATGTCCTGAAACGCCTCCCTGCACTGCATCCTGGGAGTTTTTTTTTTTTCAAAAGTGGGGTTTGTGCTCTTTCTTTTCTTTTCTTTATATATATATATATATATATATATATAGCGCTGTCAATTTACGCAGCGCTTTACATATACATTGTACATTCACATCATGTCCCTACCCTCAAGGAGCTTACAATCTAAGGTCCCTAACTCACATACTTACACAGTAGGGCCGGTTTTTCTTTCATACGGGATCCAAATGACCTACCAGCATGTCTATTGGAGTGTGGGAGGAAACCGGTGGTCCCGGAGGAAACCCGCGCAGCCACAGGGAGAACATGCAAACTCCAGGCAGGTAGCGTCTTGGTTGGGATTGGAACCAGCGACCCTCTTGCTGCCAGGGGAAATTGCTGACCGCTACACCACTGTTCTTCTTCCGCTCCCCCCCTCCCCTCTTCCTCCCTCCCTCCCTCAGCCAACCCCCCATCCCCACACCCCCACCCCCCCCCCCCCCTCTCTTCTTCCTCTTAGTCCACACCCCACCCCCCTCCCTCCCATCTCTTCCTCCGCGCGAGCGAACGGCAATGCGGGAGCGAAGGGGCGCCTCCGGGCGGTCGCCGGGGTTGTTGACGGGGCATGTTTTTAAACGTCTCCTTTTCGGGGTACGGAGGCTCGGGGAGGAAACACGGACCGCCCTGCAGGCGGCGGGATGCCGCGGTTACCGCGCACGCATCCAGCTGGCAAAGAGTCAATGGATTGAGCTTGACCCCAGTGCAAATGTGGTGTGTCAATCTGACCCTTTTCCACCAAAAAGCGGACGGTTCAATGAACGTCAACACACGCCATGGCGGAAAGATGACTCTGCCCACCAGGAGCTGCACGAGCTTGACTCAAGGGCAAACTATGGGTGTACAGAAAATGTGAGGGGCCAAAAATGTCATCACCAAAAACAGTCTGCAGGCATGTTCCCCATGTCCTGAAACGCCTCCCTGCACTGCATCCTGGGAGTTTTTTTTTTTTCAAAAGTGGGGTTTGTGCTCTTTCTTTTCTTTTCTTTATATATATATATATATATATATATATAGCGCTGTCAATTTACGCAGCGCTTTACATATACATTGTACATTCACATCATGTCCCTACCCTCAAGGAGCTTACAATCTAAGGTCCCTAACTCACATACTTACACAGTAGGGCCGGTTTTTCTTTCATACGGGATCCAAATGACCTACCAGCATGTCTATTGGAGTGTGGGAGGAAACCGGTGGTCCCGGAGGAAACCCGCGCAGCCACAGGGAGAACATGCAAACTCCAGGCAGGTAGCGTCTTGGTTGGGATTGGAACCAGCGACCCTCTTGCTGCCAGGGGAAATTGCTGACCGCTACACCACTGTTCTTCTTCCGCTCCCCCCCTCCCCTCTTCCTCCCTCCCTCCCTCAGCCAACCCCCCATCCCCACACCCCCACCCCCCCCCCCCCCTCTCTTCTTCCTCTTAGTCCACACCCCACCCCCCTCCCTCCCATCTCTTCCTCCGCGCGAGCGAACGGCAATGCGGGAGCGAAGGGGCGCCTCCGGGCGGTCGCCGGGGTTGTTGACGGGGCATGTTTTTAAACGTCTCCTTTTCGGGGTACGGAGGCTCGGGGAGGAAACACGGACCGCCCTGCAGGCGGCGGGATGCCGCGGTCACCGCGCACGCATCCAGCTGGCAAAGAGTCAATGGATTGAGCTTGACCCCAGTGCAAATGTGGTGTGTCAATCTGACCCTTTTCCACCAAAAAGCGGACGGTTCAATGAACGTCAACACACGCCATGGCGGAAAGATGACTCTGCCCACCAGGAGCTGCACGAGCTTGACTCAAGGGCAAACTATGGGTGTACAGAAAATGTGAGGGGCCAAAAATGTCATCACCAAAAACAGTCTGCAGGCATGTTCCCCATGTCCTGAAACGCCTCCCTGCACTGCATCCTGGGAGTTTTTTTTTTTTCAAAAGTGGGGTTTGTGCTCTTTCTTTTCTTTTCTTTATATATATATATATATATATATATATAGCGCTGTCAATTTACGCAGCGCTTTACATATACATTGTACATTCACATCATGTCCCTACCCTCAAGGAGCTTACAATCTAAGGTCCCTAACTCACATACTTACACAGTAGGGCCGGTTTTTCTTTCATACGGGATCCAAATGACCTACCAGCATGTCTATTGGAGTGTGGGAGGAAACCGGTGGTCCCGGAGGAAACCCGCGCAGCCACAGGGAGAACATGCAAACTCCAGGCAGGTAGCGTCTTGGTTGGGATTGGAACCAGCGACCCTCTTGCTGCCAGGGGAAATTGCTGACCGCTACACCACTGTTCTTCTTCCGCTCCCCCCCTCCCCTCTTCCTCCCTCCCTCCCTCAGCCAACCCCCCATCCCCACACCCCCACCCCCCCCCCCCCCCCTCTTCTTCCTCTTAGTCCACACCCCACCCCCCTCCCTCCCATCTCTTCCTCCGCGCGAGCGAACGGCAATGCGGGAGCGAAGGGGCGCCTCCGGGCGGTCGCCGGGGTTGTTGACGGGGCATGTTTTTAAACGTCTCCTTTTCGGGGTACGGAGGCTCGGGGAGGAAACACGGACCGCCCTGCAGGCGGCGGGATGCCGCGGTTACCGCGCACGCATCCAGCTGGCAAAGAGTCAATGGATTGAGCTTGACCCCAGTGCAAATGTGGTGTGTCAATCTGACCCTTTTCCACCAAAAAGCGGACGGTTCAATGAACGTCAACACACGCCATGGCGGAAAGATGACTCTGCCCACCAGGAGCTGCACGAGCTTGACTCAAGGGCAAACTATGGGTGTACAGAAAATGTGAGGGGCCAAAAATGTCATCACCAAAAACAGTCTGCAGGCATGTTCCCCATGTCCTGAAACGCCTCCCTGCACTGCATCCTGGGAGTTTTTTTTTTTTCAAAAGTGGGGTTTGTGCTCTTTCTTTTCTTTTCTTTATATATATATATATATATATATATATAGCGCTGTCAATTTACGCAGCGCTTTACATATACATTGTACATTCACATCATGTCCCTACCCTCAAGGAGCTTACAATCTAAGGTCCCTAACTCACATACTTACACAGTAGGGCCGGTTTTTCTTTCATACGGGATCCAAATGACCTACCAGCATGTCTATTGGAGTGTGGGAGGAAACCGGTGGTCCCGGAGGAAACCCGCGCAGCCACAGGGAGAACATGCAAACTCCAGGCAGGTAGCGTCTTGGTTGGGATTGGAACCAGCGACCCTCTTGCTGCCAGGGGAAATTGCTGACCGCTACACCACTGTTCTTCTTCCGCTCCCCCCCTCCCCTCTTCCTCCCTCCCTCCCTCAGCCAACCCCCCATCCCCACACCCCCACCCCCCCCCCCCCCTCTCTTCTTCCTCTTAGTCCACACCCCACCCCCCTCCCTCCCATCTCTTCCTCCGCGCGAGCGAACGGCAATGCGGGAGCGAAGGGGCGCCTCCGGGCGGTCGCCGGGGTTGTTGACGGGGCATGTTTTTAAACGTCTCCTTTTCGGGGTACGGAGGCTCGGGGAGGAAACACGGACCGCCCTGCAGGCGGCGGGATGCCGCGGTTACCGCGCACGCATCCAGCTGGCAAAGAGTCAATGGATTGAGCTTGACCCCAGTGCAAATGTGGTGTGTCAATCTGACCCTTTTCCACCAAAAAGCGGACGGTTCAATGAACGTCAACACACGCCATGGCGGAAAGATGACTCTGCCCACCAGGAGCTGCACGAGCTTGACTCAAGGGCAAACTATGGGTGTACAGAAAATGTGAGGGGCCAAAAATGTCATCACCAAAAACAGTCTGCAGGCATGTTCCCCATGTCCTGAAACGCCTCCCTGCACTGCATCCTGGGAGTTTTTTTTTTTTCAAAAGTGGGGTTTGTGCTCTTTCTTTTCTTTTCTTTATATATATATATATATATATATATATAGCGCTGTCAATTTACGCAGCGCTTTACATATACATTGTACATTCACATCATGTCCCTACCCTCAAGGAGCTTACAATCTAAGGTCCCTAACTCACATACTTACACAGTAGGGCCGGTTTTTCTTTCATACGGGATCCAAATGACCTACCAGCATGTCTATTGGAGTGTGGGAGGAAACCGGTGGTCCCGGAGGAAACCCGCGCAGCCACAGGGAGAACATGCAAACTCCAGGCAGGTAGCGTCTTGGTTGGGATTGGAACCAGCGACCCTCTTGCTGCCAGGGGAAATTGCTGACCGCTACACCACTGTTCTTCTTCCGCTCCCCCCCTCCCCTCTTCCTCCCTCCCTCCCTCAGCCAACCCCCCATCCCCACACCCCCACCCCCCCCCCCCCCTCTCTTCTTCCTCTTAGTCCACACCCCACCCCCCTCCCTCCCATCTCTTCCTCCGCGCGAGCGAACGGCAATGCGGGAGCGAAGGGGCGCCTCCGGGCGGTCGCCGGGGTTGTTGACGGGGCATGTTTTTAAACGTCTCCTTTTCGGGGTACGGAGGCTCGGGGAGGAAACACGGACCGCCCTGCAGGCGGCGGGATGCCGCGGTCACCGCGCACGCATCCAGCTGGCAAAGAGTCAATGGATTGAGCTTGACCCCAGTGCAAATGTGGTGTGTCAATCTGACCCTTTTCCACCAAAAAGCGGACGGTTCAATGAACGTCAACACACGCCATGGCGGAAAGATGACTCTGCCCACCAGGAGCTGCACGAGCTTGACTCAAGGGCAAACTATGGGTGTACAGAAAATGTGAGGGGCCAAAAATGTCATCACCAAAAACAGTCTGCAGGCATGTTCCCCATGTCCTGAAACGCCTCCCTGCACTGCATCCTGGGAGTTTTTTTTTTTTCAAAAGTGGGGTTTGTGCTCTTTCTTTTCTTTTCTTTATATATATATATATATATATATATATAGCGCTGTCAATTTACGCAGCGCTTTACATATACATTGTACATTCACATCATGTCCCTACCCTCAAGGAGCTTACAATCTAAGGTCCCTAACTCACATACTTACACAGTAGGGCCGGTTTTTCTTTCATACGGGATCCAAATGACCTACCAGCATGTCTATTGGAGTGTGGGAGGAAACCGGTGGTCCCGGAGGAAACCCGCGCAGCCACAGGGAGAACATGCAAACTCCAGGCAGGTAGCGTCTTGGTTGGGATTGGAACCAGCGACCCTCTTGCTGCCAGGGGAAATTGCTGACCGCTACACCACTGTTCTTCTTCCGCTCCCCCCCTCCCCTCTTCCTCCCTCCCTCCCTCAGCCAACCCCCCATCCCCACACCCCCACCCCCCCCCCCCCCTCTCTTCTTCCTCTTAGTCCACACCCCACCCCCCTCCCTCCCATCTCTTCCTCCGCGCGAGCGAACGGCAATGCGGGAGCGAAGGGGCGCCTCCGGGCGGTCGCCGGGGTTGTTGACGGGGCATGTTTTTAAACGTCTCCTTTTCGGGGTACGGAGGCTCGGGGAGGAAACACGGACCGCCCTGCAGGCGGCGGGATGCCGCGGTTACCGCGCACGCATCCAGCTGGCAAAGAGTCAATGGATTGAGCTTGACCCCAGTGCAAATGTGGTGTGTCAATCTGACCCTTTTCCACCAAAAAGCGGACGGTTCAATGAACGTCAACACACGCCATGGCGGAAAGATGACTCTGCCCACCAGGAGCTGCACGAGCTTGACTCAAGGGCAAACTATGGGTGTACAGAAAATGTGAGGGGCCAAAAATGTCATCACCAAAAACAGTCTGCAGGCATGTTCCCCATGTCCTGAAACGCCTCCCTGCACTGCATCCTGGGAGTTTTTTTTTTTTCAAAAGTGGGGTTTGTGCTCTTTCTTTTCTTTTCTTTATATATATATATATATATATATATATAGCGCTGTCAATTTACGCAGCGCTTTACATATACATTGTACATTCACATCATGTCCCTACCCTCAAGGAGCTTACAATCTAAGGTCCCTAACTCACATACTTACACAGTAGGGCCGGTTTTTCTTTCATACGGGATCCAAATGACCTACCAGCATGTCTATTGGAGTGTGGGAGGAAACCGGTGGTCCCGGAGGAAACCCGCGCAGCCACAGGGAGAACATGCAAACTCCAGGCAGGTAGCGTCTTGGTTGGGATTGGAACCAGCGACCCTCTTGCTGCCAGGGGAAATTGCTGACCGCTACACCACTGTTCTTCTTCCGCTCCCCCCCTCCCCTCTTCCTCCCTCCCTCCCTCAGCCAACCCCCCATCCCCACACCCCCACCCCCCCCCCCCCCTCTCTTCTTCCTCTTAGTCCACACCCCACCCCCCTCCCTCCCATCTCTTCCTCCGCGCGAGCGAACGGCAATGCGGGAGCGAAGGGGCGCCTCCGGGCGGTCGCCGGGGTTGTTGACGGGGCATGTTTTTAAACGTCTCCTTTTCGGGGTACGGAGGCTCGGGGAGGAAACACGGACCGCCCTGCAGGCGGCGGGATGCCGCGGTTACCGCGCACGCATCCAGCTGGCAAAGAGTCAATGGATTGAGCTTGACCCCAGTGCAAATGTGGTGTGTCAATCTGACCCTTTTCCACCAAAAAGCGGACGGTTCAATGAACGTCAACACACGCCATGGCGGAAAGATGACTCTGCCCACCAGGAGCTGCACGAGCTTGACTCAAGGGCAAACTATGGGTGTACAGAAAATGTGAGGGGCCAAAAATGTCATCACCAAAAACAGTCTGCAGGCATGTTCCCCATGTCCTGAAACGCCTCCCTGCACTGCATCCTGGGAGTTTTTTTTTTTTCAAAAGTGGGGTTTGTGCTCTTTCTTTTCTTTTCTTTATATATATATATATATATATATATATAGCGCTGTCAATTTACGCAGCGCTTTACATATACATTGTACATTCACATCATGTCCCTACCCTCAAGGAGCTTACAATCTAAGGTCCCTAACTCACATACTTACACAGTAGGGCCGGTTTTTCTTTCATACGGGATCCAAATGACCTACCAGCATGTCTATTGGAGTGTGGGAGGAAACCGGTGGTCCCGGAGGAAACCCGCGCAGCCACAGGGAGAACATGCAAACTCCAGGCAGGTAGCGTCTTGGTTGGGATTGGAACCAGCGACCCTCTTGCTGCCAGGGGAAATTGCTGACCGCTACACCACTGTTCTTCTTCCGCTCCCCCCCTCCCCTCTTCCTCCCTCCCTCCCTCAGCCAACCCCCCATCCCCACACCCCCACCCCCCCCCCCCCCTCTTCTTCCTCTTAGTCCACACCCCACCCCCCTCCCTCCCATCTCTTCCTCCGCGCGAGCGAACGGCAATGCGGGAGCGAAGGGGCGCCTCCGGGCGGTCGCCGGGGTTGTTGACGGGGCATGTTTTTAAACGTCTCCTTTTCGGGGTACGGAGGCTCGGGGAGGAAACACGGACCGCCCTGCAGGCGGCGGGATGCCGCGGTTACCGCACACGCATCCAGCTGGCAAAGAGTCAATGGATTGAGCTTGACCCCAGTGCAAATGTGGTGTGTCAATCTGACCCTTTTCCACCAAAAAGCGGACGGTTCAATGAACGTCAACACACGCCATGGCGGAAAGATGACTCTGCCCACCAGGAGCTGCACGAGCTTGACTCAAGGGCAAACTATGGGTGTACAGAAAATGTGAGGGGCCAAAAATGTCATCACCAAAAACAGTCTGCAGGCATGTTCCCCATGTCCTGAAACGCCTCCCTGCACTGCATCCTGGGAGTTTTTTTTTTTTCAAAAGTGGGGTTTGTGCTCTTTCTTTTCTTTTCTTTATATATATATATATATATATATATATAGCGCTGTCAATTTACGCAGCGCTTTACATATACATTGTACATTCACATCATGTCCCTACCCTCAAGGAGCTTACAATCTAAGGTCCCTAACTCACATACTTACACAGTAGGGCCGGTTTTTCTTTCATACGGGATCCAAATGACCTACCAGCATGTCTATTGGAGTGTGGGAGGAAACCGGTGGTCCCGGAGGAAACCCGCGCAGCCACAGGGAGAACATGCAAACTCCAGGCAGGTAGCGTCTTGGTTGGGATTGGAACCAGCGACCCTCTTGCTGCCAGGGGAAATTGCTGACCGCTACACCACTGTTCTTCTTCCGCTCCCCCCCTCCCCTCTTCCTCCCTCCCTCCCTCAGCCAACCCCCCATCCCCACACCCCCACCCCCCCCCCCCCTCTCTTCTTCCTCTTAGTCCACACCCCACCCCCCTCCCTCCCATCTCTTCCTCCGCGCGAGCGAACGGCAATGCGGGAGCGAAGGGGCGCCTCCGGGCGGTCGCCGGGGTTGTTGACGGGGCATGTTTTTAAACGTCTCCTTTTCGGGGTACGGAGGCTCGGGGAGGAAACACGGACCGCCCTGCAGGCGGCGGGATGCCGCGGTTACCGCGCACGCATCCAGCTGGCAAAGAGTCAATGGATTGAGCTTGACCCCAGTGCAAATGTGGTGTGTCAATCTGACCCTTTTCCACCAAAAAGCGGACGGTTCAATGAACGTCAACACACGCCATGGCGGAAAGATGACTCTGCCCACCAGGAGCTGCACGAGCTTGACTCAAGGGCAAACTATGGGTGTACAGAAAATGTGAGGGGCCAAAAATGTCATCACCAAAAACAGTCTGCAGGCATGTTCCCCATGTCCTGAAACGCCTCCCTGCACTGCATCCTGGGAGTTTTTTTTTTTTCAAAAGTGGGGTTTGTGCTCTTTCTTTTCTTTTCTTTATATATATATATATATATATATATATAGCGCTGTCAATTTACGCAGCGCTTTACATATACATTGTACATTCACATCATGTCCCTACCCTCAAGGAGCTTACAATCTAAGGTCCCTAACTCACATACTTACACAGTAGGGCCGGTTTTTCTTTCATACGGGATCCAAATGACCTACCAGCATGTCTATTGGAGTGTGGGAGGAAACCGGTGGTCCCGGAGGAAACCCGCGCAGCCACAGGGAGAACATGCAAACTCCAGGCAGGTAGCGTCTTGGTTGGGATTGGAACCAGCGACCCTCTTGCTGCCAGGGGAAATTGCTGACCGCTACACCACTGTTCTTCTTCCGCTCCCCCCCTCCCCTCTTCCTCCCTCCCTCCCTCAGCCAACCCCCCATCCCCACACCCCCACCCCCCCCCCCCCTCTCTTCTTCCTCTTAGTCCACACCCCACCCCCCTCCCTCCCATCTCTTCCTCCGCGCGAGCGAACGGCAATGCGGGAGCGAAGGGGCGCCTCCGGGCGGTCGCCGGGGTTGTTGACGGGGCATGTTTTTAAACGTCTCCTTTTCGGGGTACGGAGGCTCGGGGGAGGAAACACGGACCGCCCTGCAGGCGGCGGGATGCCGCGGTTACCGCGCACGCATCCAGCTGGCAAAGAGTCAATGGATTGAGCTTGACCCCAGTGCAAATGTGGTGTGTCAATCTGACCCTTTTCCACCAAAAAGCGGACGGTTCAATGAACGTCAACACACGCCATGGCGGAAAGATGACTCTGCCCACCAGGAGCTGCACGAGCTTGACTCAAGGGCAAACTATGGGTGTACAGAAAATGTGAGGGGCCAAAAATGTCATCACCAAAAACAGTCTGCAGGCATGTTCCCCATGTCCTGAAACGCCTCCCTGCACTGCATCCTGGGAGTTTTTTTTTTTTCAAAAGTGGGGTTTGTGCTCTTTCTTTTCTTTTCTTTATATATATATATATATATATATATATAGCGCTGTCAATTTACGCAGCGCTTTACATATACATTGTACATTCACATCATGTCCCTACCCTCAAGGAGCTTACAATCTAAGGTCCCTAACTCACATACTTACACAGTAGGGCCGGTTTTTCTTTCATACGGGATCCAAATGACCTACCAGCATGTCTATTGGAGTGTGGGAGGAAACCGGTGGTCCCGGAGGAAACCCGCGCAGCCACAGGGAGAACATGCAAACTCCAGGCAGGTAGCGTCTTGGTTGGGATTGGAACCAGCGACCCTCTTGCTGCCAGGGGAAATTGCTGACCGCTACACCACTGTTCTTCTTCCGCTCCCCCCCTCCCCTCTTCCTCCCTCCCTCCCTCAGCCAACCCCCCATCCCCACACCCCCACCCCCCCCCCCCCCTCTCTTCTTCCTCTTAGTCCACACCCCACCCCCCTCCCTCCCATCTCTTCCTCCGCGCGAGCGAACGGCAATGCGGGAGCGAAGGGGCGCCTCCGGGCGGTCGCCGGGGTTGTTGACGGGGCATGTTTTTAAACGTCTCCTTTTCGGGGTACGGAGGCTCGGGGAGGAAACACGGACCGCCCTGCAGGCGGCGGGATGCCGCGGTTACCGCGCACGCATCCAGCTGGCAAAGAGTCAATGGATTGAGCTTGACCCCAGTGCAAATGTGGTGTGTCAATCTGACCCTTTTCCACCAAAAAGCGGACGGTTCAATGAACGTCAACACACGCCATGGCGGAAAGATGACTCTGCCCACCAGGAGCTGCACGAGCTTGACTCAAGGGCAAACTATGGGTGTACAGAAAATGTGAGGGGCCAAAAATGTCATCACCAAAAACAGTCTGCAGGCATGTTCCCCATGTCCTGAAACGCCTCCCTGCACTGCATCCTGGGAGTTTTTTTTTTTTCAAAAGTGGGGTTTGTGCTCTTTCTTTTCTTTTCTTTATATATATATATATATATATATATATAGCGCTGTCAATTTACGCAGCGCTTTACATATACATTGTACATTCACATCATGTCCCTACCCTCAAGGAGCTTACAATCTAAGGTCCCTAACTCACATACTTACACAGTAGGGCCGGTTTTTCTTTCATACGGGATCCAAATGACCTACCAGCATGTCTATTGGAGTGTGGGAGGAAACCGGTGGTCCCGGAGGAAACCCGCGCAGCCACAGGGAGAACATGCAAACTCCAGGCAGGTAGCGTCTTGGTTGGGATTGGAACCAGCGACCCTCTTGCTGCCAGGGGAAATTGCTGACCGCTACACCACTGTTCTTCTTCCGCTCCCCCCCTCCCCTCTTCCTCCCTCCCTCCCTCAGCCAACCCCCCATCCCCACACCCCCACCCCCCCCCCCCCCCTCTTCTTCCTCTTAGTCCACACCCCACCCCCCTCCCTCCCATCTCTTCCTCCGCGCGAGCGAACGGCAATGCGGGAGCGAAGGGGCGCCTCCGGGCGGTCGCCGGGGTTGTTGACGGGGCATGTTTTTAAACGTCTCCTTTTCGGGGTACGGAGGCTCGGGGAGGAAACACGGACCGCCCTGCAGGCGGCGGGATGCCGCGGTTACCGCGCACGCATCCAGCTGGCAAAGAGTCAATGGATTGAGCTTGACCCCAGTGCAAATGTGGTGTGTCAATCTGACCCTTTTCCACCAAAAAGCGGACGGTTCAATGAACGTCAACACACGCCATGGCGGAAAGATGACTCTGCCCACCAGGAGCTGCACGAGCTTGACTCAAGGGCAAACTATGGGTGTACAGAAAATGTGAGGGGCCAAAAATGTCATCACCAAAAACAGTCTGCAGGCATGTTCCCCATGTCCTGAAACGCCTCCCTGCACTGCATCCTGGGAGTTTTTTTTTTTTCAAAAGTGGGGTTTGTGCTCTTTCTTTTCTTTTCTTTATATATATATATATATATATATATATAGCGCTGTCAATTTACGCAGCGCTTTACATATACATTGTACATTCACATCATGTCCCTACCCTCAAGGAGCTTACAATCTAAGGTCCCTAACTCACATACTTACACAGTAGGGCCGGTTTTTCTTTCATACGGGATCCAAATGACCTACCAGCATGTCTATTGGAGTGTGGGAGGAAACCGGTGGTCCCGGAGGAAACCCGCGCAGCCACAGGGAGAACATGCAAACTCCAGGCAGGTAGCGTCTTGGTTGGGATTGGAACCAGCGACCCTCTTGCTGCCAGGGGAAATTGCTGACCGCTACACCACTGTTCTTCTTCCGCTCCCCCCCTCCCCTCTTCCTCCCTCCCTCCCTCAGCCAACCCCCCATCCCCACACCCCCACCCCCCCCCCCCCCTCTCTTCTTCCTCTTAGTCCACACCCCACCCCCCTCCCTCCCATCTCTTCCTCCGCGCGAGCGAACGGCAATGCGGGAGCGAAGGGGCGCCTCCGGGCGGTCGCCGGGGTTGTTGACGGGGCATGTTTTTAAACGTCTCCTTTTCGGGGTACGGAGGCTCGGGGAGGAAACACGGACCGCCCTGCAGGCGGCGGGATGCCGCGGTTACCGCGCACGCATCCAGCTGGCAAAGAGTCAATGGATTGAGCTTGACCCCAGTGCAAATGTGGTGTGTCAATCTGACCCTTTTCCACCAAAAAGCGGACGGTTCAATGAACGTCAACACACGCCATGGCGGAAAGATGACTCTGCCCACCAGGAGCTGCACGAGCTTGACTCAAGGGCAAACTATGGGTGTACAGAAAATGTGAGGGGCCAAAAATGTCATCACCAAAAACAGTCTGCAGGCATGTTCCCCATGTCCTGAAACGCCTCCCTGCACTGCATCCTGGGAGTTTTTTTTTTTTCAAAAGTGGGGTTTTGCTCTTTCTTTTCTTTTCTTTATATATATATATATATATATATATATAGCGCTGTCAATTTACGCAGCGCTTTACATATACATTGTACATTCACATCATGTCCCTACCCTCAAGGAGCTTACAATCTAAGGTCCCTAACTCACATACTTACACAGTAGGGCCGGTTTTTCTTTCATACGGGATCCAAATGACCTACCAGCATGTCTATTGGAGTGTGGGAGGAAACCGGTGGTCCCGGAGGAAACCCGCGCAGCCACAGGGAGAACATGCAAACTCCAGGCAGGTAGCGTCTTGGTTGGGATTGGAACCAGCGACCCTCTTGCTGCCAGGGGAAATTGCTGACCGCTACACCACTGTTCTTCTTCCGCTCCCCCCCTCCCCTCTTCCTCCCTCCCTCCCTCAGCCAACCCCCCATCCCCACACCCCCACCCCCCCCCCCCCCCTCTTCTTCCTCTTAGTCCACACCCCACCCCCCTCCCTCCCATCTCTTCCTCCGCGCGAGCGAACGGCAATGCGGGAGCGAAGGGGCGCCTCCGGGCGGTCGCCGGGGTTGTTGACGGGGCATGTTTTTAAACGTCTCCTTTTCGGGGTACGGAGGCTCGGGGAGGAAACACGGACCGCCCTGCAGGCGGCGGGATGCCGCGGTTACCGCGCACGCATCCAGCTGGCAAAGAGTCAATGGATTGAGCTTGACCCCAGTGCAAATGTGGTGTGTCAATCTGACCCTTTTCCACCAAAAAGCGGACGGTTCAATGAACGTCAACACACGCCATGGCGGAAAGATGACTCTGCCCACCAGGAGCTGCACGAGCTTGACTCAAGGGCAAACTATGGGTGTACAGAAAATGTGAGGGGCCAAAAATGTCATCACCAAAAACAGTCTGCAGGCATGTTCCCCATGTCCTGAAACGCCTCCCTGCACTGCATCCTGGGAGTTTTTTTTTTTTCAAAAGTGGGGTTTGTGCTCTTTCTTTTCTTTTCTTTATATATATATATATATATATATATATAGCGCTGTCAATTTACGCAGCGCTTTACATATACATTGTACATTCACATCATGTCCCTACCCTCAAGGAGCTTACAATCTAAGGTCCCTAACTCACATACTTACACAGTAGGGCCGGTTTTTCTTTCATACGGGATCCAAATGACCTACCAGCATGTCTATTGGAGTGTGGGAGGAAACCGGTGGTCCCGGAGGAAACCCGCGCAGCCACAGGGAGAACATGCAAACTCCAGGCAGGTAGCGTCTTGGTTGGGATTGGAACCAGCGACCCTCTTGCTGCCAGGGGAAATTGCTGACCGCTACACCACTGTTCTTCTTCCGCTCCCCCCCTCCCCTCTTCCTCCCTCCCTCCCTCAGCCAACCCCCCATCCCCACACCCCCACCCCCCCCCCCCCCTCTCTTCTTCCTCTTAGTCCACACCCCACCCCCCTCCCTCCCATCTCTTCCTCCGCGCGAGCGAACGGCAATGCGGGAGCGAAGGGGCGCCTCCGGGCGGTCGCCGGGGTTGTTGACGGGGCATGTTTTTAAACGTCTCCTTTTCGGGGTACGGAGGCTCGGGGAGGAAACACGGACCGCCCTGCAGGCGGCGGGATGCCGCGGTTACCGCGCACGCATCCAGCTGGCAAAGAGTCAATGGATTGAGCTTGACCCCAGTGCAAATGTGGTGTGTCAATCTGACCCTTTTCCACCAAAAAGCGGACGGTTCAATGAACGTCAACACACGCCATGGCGGAAAGATGACTCTGCCCACCAGGAGCTGCACGAGCTTGACTCAAGGGCAAACTATGGGTGTACAGAAAATGTGAGGGGCCAAAAATGTCATCACCAAAAACAGTCTGCAGGCATGTTCCCCATGTCCTGAAACGCCTCCCTGCACTGCATCCTGGGAGTTTTTTTTTTTTCAAAAGTGGGGTTTGTGCTCTTTCTTTTCTTTTCTTTATATATATATATATATATATATATATAGCGCTGTCAATTTACGCAGCGCTTTACATATACATTGTACATTCACATCATGTCCCTACCCTCAAGGAGCTTACAATCTAAGGTCCCTAACTCACATACTTACACAGTAGGGCCGGTTTTTCTTTCATACGGGATCCAAATGACCTACCAGCATGTCTATTGGAGTGTGGGAGGAAACCGGTGGTCCCGGAGGAAACCCGCGCAGCCACAGGGAGAACATGCAAACTCCAGGCAGGTAGCGTCTTGGTTGGGATTGGAACCAGCGACCCTCTTGCTGCCAGGGGAAATTGCTGACCGCTACACCACTGTTCTTCTTCCGCTCCCCCCCTCCCCTCTTCCTCCCTCCCTCCCTCAGCCAACCCCCCATCCCCACACCCCCCCCCCCCCCCCCCCCTCTCTTCTTCCTCTTAGTCCACACCCCACCCCCCTCCCTCCCATCTCTTCCTCCGCGCGAGCGAACGGCAATGCGGGAGCGAAGGGGCGCCTCCGGGCGGTCGCCGGGGTTGTTGACGGGGCATGTTTTTAAACGTCTCCTTTTCGGGGTACGGAGGCTCGGGGAGGAAACACGGACCGCCCTGCAGGCGGCGGGATGCCGCGGTTACCGCGCACGCATCCAGCTGGCAAAGAGTCAATGGATTGAGCTTGACCCCAGTGCAAATGTGGTGTGTCAATCTGACCCTTTTCCACCAAAAAGCGGACGGTTCAATGAACGTCAACACACGCCATGGCGGAAAGATGACTCTGCCCACCAGGAGCTGCACGAGCTTGACTCAAGGGCAAACTATGGGTGTACAGAAAATGTGAGGGGCCAAAAATGTCATCACCAAAAACAGTCTGCAGGCATGTTCCCCATGTCCTGAAACGCCTCCCTGCACTGCATCCTGGGAGTTTTTTTTTTTTCAAAAGTGGGGTTTGTGCTCTTTCTTTTCTTTTCTTTATATATATATATATATATATATATATATAGCGCTGTCAATTTACGCAGCGCTTTACATATACATTGTACATTCACATCATGTCCCTACCCTCAAGGAGCTTACAATCTAAGGTCCCTAACTCACATACTTACACAGTAGGGCCGGTTTTTCTTTCATACGGGATCCAAATGACCTACCAGCATGTCTATTGGAGTGTGGGAGGAAACCGGTGGTCCCGGAGGAAACCCGCGCAGCCACAGGGAGAACATGCAAACTCCAGGCAGGTAGCGTCTTGGTTGGGATTGGAACCAGCGACCCTCTTGCTGCCAGGGGAAATTGCTGACCGCTACACCACTGTTCTTCTTCCGCTCCCCCCCTCCCCTCTTCCTCCCTCCCTCCCTCAGCCAACCCCCCATCCCCACACCCCCACCCCCCCCCCCCCCTCTCTTCTTCCTCTTAGTCCACACCCCACCCCCCTCCCTCCCATCTCTTCCTCCGCGCGAGCGAACGGCAATGCGGGAGCGAAGGGGCGCCTCCGGGCGGTCGCCGGGGTTGTTGACGGGGCATGTTTTTAAACGTCTCCTTTTCGGGGTACGGAGGCTCGGGGAGGAAACACGGACCGCCCTGCAGGCGGCGGGATGCCGCGGTTACCGCGCACGCATCCAGCTGGCAAAGAGTCAATGGATTGAGCTTGACCCCAGTGCAAATGTGGTGTGTCAATCTGACCCTTTTCCACCAAAAAGCGGACGGTTCAATGAACGTCAACACACGCCATGGCGGAAAGATGACTCTGCCCACCAGGAGCTGCACGAGCTTGACTCAAGGGCAAACTATGGGTGTACAGAAAATGTGAGGGGCCAAAAATGTCATCACCAAAAACAGTCTGCAGGCATGTTCCCCATGTCCTGAAACGCCTCCCTGCACTGCATCCTGGGAGTTTTTTTTTTTTCAAAAGTGGGGTTTGTGCTCTTTCTTTTCTTTTCTTTATATATATATATATATATATATATATAGCGCTGTCAATTTACGCAGCGCTTTACATATACATTGTACATTCACATCATGTCCCTACCCTCAAGGAGCTTACAATCTAAGGTCCCTAACTCACATACTTACACAGTAGGGCCGGTTTTTCTTTCATACGGGATCCAAATGACCTACCAGCATGTCTATTGGAGTGTGGGAGGAAACCGGTGGTCCCGGAGGAAACCCGCGCAGCCACAGGGAGAACATGCAAACTCCAGGCAGGTAGCGTCTTGGTTGGGATTGGAACCAGCGACCCTCTTGCTGCCAGGGGAAATTGCTGACCGCTACACCACTGTTCTTCTTCCGCTCCCCCCCTCCCCTCTTCCTCCCTCCCTCCCTCAGCCAACCCCCCATCCCCACACCCCCACCCCCCCCCCCCCCTCTCTTCTTCCTCTTAGTCCACACCCCACCCCCCTCCCTCCCATCTCTTCCTCCGCGCGAGCGAACGGCAATGCGGGAGCGAAGGGGCGCCTCCGGGCGGTCGCCGGGGTTGTTGACGGGGCATGTTTTTAAACGTCTCCTTTTCGGGGTACGGAGGCTCGGGGAGGAAACACGGACCGCCCTGCAGGCGGCGGGATGCCGCGGTTACCGCGCACGCATCCAGCTGGCAAAGAGTCAATGGATTGAGCTTGACCCCAGTGCAAATGTGGTGTGTCAATCTGACCCTTTTCCACCAAAAAGCGGACGGTTCAATGAACGTCAACACACGCCATGGCGGAAAGATGACTCTGCCCACCAGGAGCTGCACGAGCTTGACTCAAGGGCAAACTATGGGTGTACAGAAAATGTGAGGGGCCAAAAATGTCATCACCAAAAACAGTCTGCAGGCATGTTCCCCATGTCCTGAAACGCCTCCCTGCACTGCATCCTGGGAGTTTTTTTTTTTTCAAAAGTGGGGTTTGTGCTCTTTCTTTTCTTTTCTTTATATATATATATATATATATATATATAGCGCTGTCAATTTACGCAGCGCTTTACATATACATTGTACATTCACATCATGTCCCTACCCTCAAGGAGCTTACAATCTAAGGTCCCTAACTCACATACTTACACAGTAGGGCCGGTTTTTCTTTCATACGGGATCCAAATGACCTACCAGCATGTCTATTGGAGTGTGGGAGGAAACCGGTGGTCCCGGAGGAAACCCGCGCAGCCACAGGGAGAACATGCAAACTCCAGGCAGGTAGCGTCTTGGTTGGGATTGGAACCAGCGACCCTCTTGCTGCCAGGGGAAATTGCTGACCGCTACACCACTGTTCTTCTTCCGCTCCCCCCCTCCCCTCTTCCTCCCTCCCTCCCTCAGCCAACCCCCCATCCCCACACCCCCACCCCCCCCCCCCCCTCTCTTCTTCCTCTTAGTCCACACCCCACCCCCCTCCCTCCCATCTCTTCCTCCGCGCGAGCGAACGGCAATGCGGGAGCGAAGGGGCGCCTCCGGGCGGTCGCCGGGGTTGTTGACGGGGCATGTTTTTAAACGTCTCCTTTTCGGGGTACGGAGGCTCGGGGAGGAAACACGGACCGCCCTGCAGGCGGCGGGATGCCGCGGTTACCGCGCACGCATCCAGCTGGCAAAGAGTCAATGGATTGAGCTTGACCCCAGTGCAAATGTGGTGTGTCAATCTGACCCTTTTCCACCAAAAAGCGGACGGTTCAATGAACGTCAACACACGCCATGGCGGAAAGATGACTCTGCCCACCAGGAGCTGCACGAGCTTGACTCAAGGGCAAACTATGGGTGTACAGAAAATGTGAGGGGCCAAAAATGTCATCACCAAAAACAGTCTGCAGGCATGTTCCCCATGTCCTGAAACGCCTCCCTGCACTGCATCCTGGGAGTTTTTTTTTTTTCAAAAGTGGGGTTTGTGCTCTTTCTTTTCTTTTCTTTATATATATATATATATATATATATATAGCGCTGTCAATTTACGCAGCGCTTTACATATACATTGTACATTCACATCATGTCCCTACCCTCAAGGAGCTTACAATCTAAGGTCCCTAACTCACATACTTACACAGTAGGGCCGGTTTTTCTTTCATACGGGATCCAAATGACCTACCAGCATGTCTATTGGAGTGTGGGAGGAAACCGGTGGTCCCGGAGGAAACCCGCGCAGCCACAGGGAGAACATGCAAACTCCAGGCAGGTAGCGTCTTGGTTGGGATTGGAACCAGCGACCCTCTTGCTGCCAGGGGAAATTGCTGACCGCTACACCACTGTTCTTCTTCCGCTCCCCCCCTCCCCTCTTCCTCCCTCCCTCCCTCAGCCAACCCCCCATCCCCACACCCCCACCCCCCCCCCCCCCTCTCTTCTTCCTCTTAGTCCACACCCCACCCCCCTCCCTCCCATCTCTTCCTCCGCGCGAGCGAACGGCAATGCGGGAGCGAAGGGGCGCCTCCGGGCGGTCGCCGGGGTTGTTGACGGGGCATGTTTTTAAACGTCTCCTTTTCGGGGTACGGAGGCTCGGGGAGGAAACACGGACCGCCCTGCAGGCGGCGGGATGCCGCGGTTACCGCGCACGCATCCAGCTGGCAAAGAGTCAATGGATTGAGCTTGACCCCAGTGCAAATGTGGTGTGTCAATCTGACCCTTTTCCACCAAAAAGCGGACGGTTCAATGAACGTCAACACACGCCATGGCGGAAAGATGACTCTGCCCACCAGGAGCTGCACGAGCTTGACTCAAGGGCAAACTATGGGTGTACAGAAAATGTGAGGGGCCAAAAATGTCATCACCAAAAACAGTCTGCAGGCATGTTCCCCATGTCCTGAAACGCCTCCCTGCACTGCATCCTGGGAGTTTTTTTTTTTTCAAAAGTGGGGTTTGTGCTCTTTCTTTTCTTTTCTTTATATATATATATATATATATATATATAGCGCTGTCAATTTACGCAGCGCTTTACATATACATTGTACATTCACATCATGTCCCTACCCTCAAGGAGCTTACAATCTAAGGTCCCTAACTCACATACTTACACAGTAGGGCCGGTTTTTCTTTCATACGGGATCCAAATGACCTACCAGCATGTCTATTGGAGTGTGGGAGGAAACCGGTGGTCCCGGAGGAAACCCGCGCAGCCACAGGGAGAACATGCAAACTCCAGGCAGGTAGCGTCTTGGTTGGGATTGGAACCAGCGACCCTCTTGCTGCCAGGGGAAATTGCTGACCGCTACACCACTGTTCTTCTTCCGCTCCCCCCCTCCCCTCTTCCTCCCTCCCTCCCTCAGCCAACCCCCCATCCCCACACCCCCACCCCCCCCCCCCCCTCTCTTCTTCCTCTTAGTCCACACCCCACCCCCCTCCCTCCCATCTCTTCCTCCGCGCGAGCGAACGGCAATGCGGGAGCGAAGGGGCGCCTCCGGGCGGTCGCCGGGGTTGTTGACGGGGCATGTTTTTAAACGTCTCCTTTTCGGGGTACGGAGGCTCGGGGAGGAAACACGGACCGCCCTGCAGGCGGCGGGATGCCGCGGTTACCGCGCACGCATCCAGCTGGCAAAGAGTCAATGGATTGAGCTTGACCCCAGTGCAAATGTGGTGTGTCAATCTGACCCTTTTCCACCAAAAAGCGGACGGTTCAATGAACGTCAACACACGCCATGGCGGAAAGATGACTCTGCCCACCAGGAGCTGCACGAGCTTGACTCAAGGGCAAACTATGGGTGTACAGAAAATGTGAGGGGCCAAAAATGTCATCACCAAAAACAGTCTGCAGGCATGTTCCCCATGTCCTGAAACGCCTCCCTGCACTGCATCCTGGGAGTTTTTTTTTTTTCAAAAGTGGGGTTTGTGCTCTTTCTTTTCTTTTCTTTATATATATATATATATATATATATATAGCGCTGTCAATTTACGCAGCGCTTTACATATACATTGTACATTCACATCATGTCCCTACCCTCAAGGAGCTTACAATCTAAGGTCCCTAACTCACATACTTACACAGTAGGGCCGGTTTTTCTTTCATACGGGATCCAAATGACCTACCAGCATGTCTATTGGAGTGTGGGAGGAAACCGGTGGTCCCGGAGGAAACCCGCGCAGCCACAGGGAGAACATGCAAACTCCAGGCAGGTAGCGTCTTGGTTGGGATTGGAACCAGCGACCCTCTTGCTGCCAGGGGAAATTGCTGACCGCTACACCACTGTTCTTCTTCCGCTCCCCCCCTCCCCTCTTCCTCCCTCCCTCCCTCAGCCAACCCCCCATCCCCACACCCCCACCCCCCCCCCCCCCCTCTTCTTCCTCTTAGTCCACACCCCACCCCCCTCCCTCCCATCTCTTCCTCCGCGCGAGCGAACGGCAATGCGGGAGCGAAGGGGCGCCTCCGGGCGGTCGCCGGGGTTGTTGACGGGGCATGTTTTTAAACGTCTCCTTTTCGGGGTACGGAGGCTCGGGGAGGAAACACGGACCGCCCTGCAGGCGGCGGGATGCCGCGGTTACCGCGCACGCATCCAGCTGGCAAAGAGTCAATGGATTGAGCTTGACCCCAGTGCAAATGTGGTGTGTCAATCTGACCCTTTTCCACCAAAAAGCGGACGGTTCAATGAACGTCAACACACGCCATGGCGGAAAGATGACTCTGCCCACCAGGAGCTGCACGAGCTTGACTCAAGGGCAAACTATGGGTGTACAGAAAATGTGAGGGGCCAAAAATGTCATCACCAAAAACAGTCTGCAGGCATGTTCCCCATGTCCTGAAACGCCTCCCTGCACTGCATCCTGGGAGTTTTTTTTTTTTCAAAAGTGGGGTTTGTGCTCTTTCTTTTCTTTTCTTTATATATATATATATATATATATATATAGCGCTGTCAATTTACGCAGCGCTTTACATATACATTGTACATTCACATCATGTCCCTACCCTCAAGGAGCTTACAATCTAAGGTCCCTAACTCACATACTTACACAGTAGGGCCGGTTTTTCTTTCATACGGGATCCAAATGACCTACCAGCATGTCTATTGGAGTGTGGGAGGAAACCGGTGGTCCCGGAGGAAACCCGCGCAGCCACAGGGAGAACATGCAAACTCCAGGCAGGTAGCGTCTTGGTTGGGATTGGAACCAGCGACCCTCTTGCTGCCAGGGGAAATTGCTGACCGCTACACCACTGTTCTTCTTCCGCTCCCCCCCTCCCCTCTTCCTCCCTCCCTCCCTCAGCCAACCCCCCATCCCCACACCCCCACCCCCCCCCCCCCCTCTCTTCTTCCTCTTAGTCCACACCCCACCCCCCTCCCTCCCATCTCTTCCTCCGCGCGAGCGAACGGCAATGCGGGAGCGAAGGGGCGCCTCCGGGCGGTCGCCGGGGTTGTTGACGGGGCATGTTTTTAAACGTCTCCTTTTCGGGGTACGGAGGCTCGGGGAGGAAACACGGACCGCCCTGCAGGCGGCGGGATGCCGCGGTTACCGCGCACGCATCCAGCTGGCAAAGAGTCAATGGATTGAGCTTGACCCCAGTGCAAATGTGGTGTGTCAATCTGACCCTTTTCCACCAAAAAGCGGACGGTTCAATGAACGTCAACACACGCCATGGCGGAAAGATGACTCTGCCCACCAGGAGCTGCACGAGCTTGACTCAAGGGCAAACTATGGGTGTACAGAAAATGTGAGGGGCCAAAAATGTCATCACCAAAAACAGTCTGCAGGCATGTTCCCCATGTCCTGAAACGCCTCCCTGCACTGCATCCTGGGAGTTTTTTTTTTTTCAAAAGTGGGGTTTGTGCTCTTTCTTTTCTTTTCTTTATATATATATATATATATATATATATAGCGCTGTCAATTTACGCAGCGCTTTACATATACATTGTACATTCACATCATGTCCCTACCCTCAAGGAGCTTACAATCTAAGGTCCCTAACTCACATACTTACACAGTAGGGCCGGTTTTTCTTTCATACGGGATCCAAATGACCTACCAGCATGTCTATTGGAGTGTGGGAGGAAACCGGTGGTCCCGGAGGAAACCCGCGCAGCCACAGGGAGAACATGCAAACTCCAGGCAGGTAGCGTCTTGGTTGGGATTGGAACCAGCGACCCTCTTGCTGCCAGGGGAAATTGCTGACCGCTACACCACTGTTCTTCTTCCGCTCCCCCCCTCCCCTCTTCCTCCCTCCCTCCCTCAGCCAACCCCCCATCCCCACACCCCCACCCCCCCCCCCCCCCTCTTCTTCCTCTTAGTCCACACCCCACCCCCCTCCCTCCCATCTCTTCCTCCGCGCGAGCGAACGGCAATGCGGGAGCGAAGGGGCGCCTCCGGGCGGTCGCCGGGGTTGTTGACGGGGCATGTTTTTAAACGTCTCCTTTTCGGGGTACGGAGGCTCGGGGAGGAAACACGGACCGCCCTGCAGGCGGCGGGATGCCGCGGTTACCGCGCACGCATCCAGCTGGCAAAGAGTCAATGGATTGAGCTTGACCCCAGTGCAAATGTGGTGTGTCAATCTGACCCTTTTCCACCAAAAAGCGGACGGTTCAATGAACGTCAACACACGCCATGGCGGAAAGATGACTCTGCCCACCAGGAGCTGCACGAGCTTGACTCAAGGGCAAACTATGGGTGTACAGAAAATGTGAGGGGCCAAAAATGTCATCACCAAAAACAGTCTGCAGGCATGTTCCCCATGTCCTGAAACGCCTCCCTGCACTGCATCCTGGGAGTTTTTTTTTTTTCAAAAGTGGGGTTTGTGCTCTTTCTTTTCTTTTCTTTATATATATATATATATATATATATATAGCGCTGTCAATTTACGCAGCGCTTTACATATACATTGTACATTCACATCATGTCCCTACCCTCAAGGAGCTTACAATCTAAGGTCCCTAACTCACATACTTACACAGTAGGGCCGGTTTTTCTTTCATACGGGATCCAAATGACCTACCAGCATGTCTATTGGAGTGTGGGAGGAAACCGGTGGTCCCGGAGGAAACCCGCGCAGCCACAGGGAGAACATGCAAACTCCAGGCAGGTAGCGTCTTGGTTGGGATTGGAACCAGCGACCCTCTTGCTGCCAGGGGAAATTGCTGACCGCTACACCACTGTTCTTCTTCCGCTCCCCCCCTCCCCTCTTCCTCCCTCCCTCCCTCAGCCAACCCCCCATCCCCACACCCCCACCCCCCCCCCCCCCTCTCTTCTTCCTCTTAGTCCACACCCCACCCCCCTCCCTCCCATCTCTTCCTCCGCGCGAGCGAACGGCAATGCGGGAGCGAAGGGGCGCCTCCGGGCGGTCGCCGGGGTTGTTGACGGGGCATGTTTTTAAACGTCTCCTTTTCGGGGTACGGAGGCTCGGGGAGGAAACACGGACCGCCCTGCAGGCGGCGGGATGCCGCGGTTACCGCGCACGCATCCAGCTGGCAAAGAGTCAATGGATTGAGCTTGACCCCAGTGCAAATGTGGTGTGTCAATCTGACCCTTTTCCACCAAAAAGCGGACGGTTCAATGAACGTCAACACACGCCATGGCGGAAAGATGACTCTGCCCACCAGGAGCTGCACGAGCTTGACTCAAGGGCAAACTATGGGTGTACAGAAAATGTGAGGGGCCAAAAATGTCATCACCAAAAACAGTCTGCAGGCATGTTCCCCATGTCCTGAAACGCCTCCCTGCACTGCATCCTGGGAGTTTTTTTTTTTTCAAAAGTGGGGTTTGTGCTCTTTCTTTTCTTTTCTTTATATATATATATATATATATATATATAGCGCTGTCAATTTACGCAGCGCTTTACATATACATTGTACATTCACATCATGTCCCTACCCTCAAGGAGCTTACAATCTAAGGTCCCTAACTCACATACTTACACAGTAGGGCCGGTTTTTCTTTCATACGGGATCCAAATGACCTACCAGCATGTCTATTGGAGTGTGGGAGGAAACCGGTGGTCCCGGAGGAAACCCGCGCAGCCACAGGGAGAACATGCAAACTCCAGGCAGGTAGCGTCTTGGTTGGGATTGGAACCAGCGACCCTCTTGCTGCCAGGGGAAATTGCTGACCGCTACACCACTGTTCTTCTTCCGCTCCCCCCCTCCCCTCTTCCTCCCTCCCTCCCTCAGCCAACCCCCCATCCCCACACCCCCACCCCCCCCCCCCCCTCTCTTCTTCCTCTTAGTCCACACCCCACCCCCCTCCCTCCCATCTCTTCCTCCGCGCGAGCGAACGGCAATGCGGGAGCGAAGGGGCGCCTCCGGGCGGTCGCCGGGGTTGTTGACGGGGCATGTTTTTAAACGTCTCCTTTTCGGGGTACGGAGGCTCGGGGAGGAAACACGGACCGCCCTGCAGGCGGCGGGATGCCGCGGTTACCGCGCACGCATCCAGCTGGCAAAGAGTCAATGGATTGAGCTTGACCCCAGTGCAAATGTGGTGTGTCAATCTGACCCTTTTCCACCAAAAAGCGGACGGTTCAATGAACGTCAACACACGCCATGGCGGAAAGATGACTCTGCCCACCAGGAGCTGCACGAGCTTGACTCAAGGGCAAACTATGGGTGTACAGAAAATGTGAGGGGCCAAAAATGTCATCACCAAAAACAGTCTGCAGGCATGTTCCCCATGTCCTGAAACGCCTCCCTGCACTGCATCCTGGGAGTTTTTTTTTTTTCAAAAGTGGGGTTTGTGCTCTTTCTTTTCTTTTCTTTATATATATATATATATATATATATATAGCGCTGTCAATTTACGCAGCGCTTTACATATACATTGTACATTCACATCATGTCCCTACCCTCAAGGAGCTTACAATCTAAGGTCCCTAACTCACATACTTACACAGTAGGGCCGGTTTTTCTTTCATACGGGATCCAAATGACCTACCAGCATGTCTATTGGAGTGTGGGAGGAAACCGGTGGTCCCGGAGGAAACCCGCGCAGCCACAGGGAGAACATGCAAACTCCAGGCAGGTAGCGTCTTGGTTGGGATTGGAACCAGCGACCCTCTTGCTGCCAGGGGAAATTGCTGACCGCTACACCACTGTTCTTCTTCCGCTCCCCCCCTCCCCTCTTCCTCCCTCCCTCCCTCAGCCAACCCCCCATCCCCACACCCCCACCCCCCCCCCCCCCTCTCTTCTTCCTCTTAGTCCACACCCCACCCCCCTCCCTCCCATCTCTTCCTCCGCGCGAGCGAACGGCAATGCGGGAGCGAAGGGGCGCCTCCGGGCGGTCGCCGGGGTTGTTGACGGGGCATGTTTTTAAACGTCTCCTTTTCGGGGTACGGAGGCTCGGGGAGGAAACACGGACCGCCCTGCAGGCGGCGGGATGCCGCGGTTACCGCGCACGCATCCAGCTGGCAAAGAGTCAATGGATTGAGCTTGACCCCAGTGCAAATGTGGTGTGTCAATCTGACCCTTTTCCACCAAAAAGCGGACGGTTCAATGAACGTCAACACACGCCATGGCGGAAAGATGACTCTGCCCACCAGGAGCTGCACGAGCTTGACTCAAGGGCAAACTATGGGTGTACAGAAAATGTGAGGGGCCAAAAATGTCATCACCAAAAACAGTCTGCAGGCATGTTCCCCATGTCCTGAAACGCCTCCCTGCACTGCATCCTGGGAGTTTTTTTTTTTTCAAAAGTGGGGTTTGTGCTCTTTCTTTTCTTTTCTTTATATATATATATATATATATATATATAGCGCTGTCAATTTACGCAGCGCTTTACATATACATTGTACATTCACATCATGTCCCTACCCTCAAGGAGCTTACAATCTAAGGTCCCTAACTCACATACTTACACAGTAGGGCCGGTTTTTCTTTCATACGGGATCCAAATGACCTACCAGCATGTCTATTGGAGTGTGGGAGGAAACCGGTGGTCCCGGAGGAAACCCGCGCAGCCACAGGGAGAACATGCAAACTCCAGGCAGGTAGCGTCTTGGTTGGGATTGGAACCAGCGACCCTCTTGCTGCCAGGGGAAATTGCTGACCGCTACACCACTGTTCTTCTTCCGCTCCCCCCCTCCCCTCTTCCTCCCTCCCTCCCTCAGCCAACCCCCCATCCCCACACCCCCACCCCCCCCCCCCCCTCTCTTCTTCCTCTTAGTCCACACCCCACCCCCCTCCCTCCCATCTCTTCCTCCGCGCGAGCGAACGGCAATGCGGGAGCGAAGGGGCGCCTCCGGGCGGTCGCCGGGGTTGTTGACGGGGCATGTTTTTAAACGTCTCCTTTTCGGGGTACGGAGGCTCGGGGAGGAAACACGGACCGCCCTGCAGGCGGCGGGATGCCGCGGTTACCGCGCACGCATCCAGCTGGCAAAGAGTCAATGGATTGAGCTTGACCCCAGTGCAAATGTGGTGTGTCAATCTGACCCTTTTCCACCAAAAAGCGGACGGTTCAATGAACGTCAACACACGCCATGGCGGAAAGATGACTCTGCCCACCAGGAGCTGCACGAGCTTGACTCAAGGGCAAACTATGGGTGTACAGAAAATGTGAGGGGCCAAAAATGTCATCACCAAAAACAGTCTGCAGGCATGTTCCCCATGTCCTGAAACGCCTCCCTGCACTGCATCCTGGGAGTTTTTTTTTTTTCAAAAGTGGGGTTTGTGCTCTTTCTTTTCTTTTCTTTATATATATATATATATATATATATATAGCGCTGTCAATTTACGCAGCGCTTTACATATACATTGTACATTCACATCATGTCCCTACCCTCAAGGAGCTTACAATCTAAGGTCCCTAACTCACATACTTACACAGTAGGGCCGGTTTTTCTTTCATACGGGATCCAAATGACCTACCTCTTTGTCTTTGTCTTTGTCTTTGTCTTTGTCTTTGTCTTTGTCTTTGTCTTTGTCTTTGTCTTTGTCTTTGTCTTTGTCTTTGTCTTTGTCTTTGTCTTTGTCTTTGTCTTTGTCTTTGTCTTTGTCTTTGTCTTTGTCTTTGTCTTTGTCTTTGTCTTTGTCTTCGTCTTCGTCTTCGTCTTCGTCTTCGTCTTCGTCTTCGTCTTCGTCTTCGTCTTCGTCTTCGTCTTCGTCTTCGTCTTCGTCTTCGTCTTCGTCTTCGTCTTCGTCTTCGTCTTCGTCTTCGTCTTCGTCTTCGTCTTCGTCTTCGTCTTCGTCTTCGTCTTCGTCTTCGTCTTCGTCTTCGTCTTCGTCTTCGTCTTCGTCTTCGTCTTCGTCTTCGTCTTCGTCTTCGTCTTCGTCTTCGTCTTCGTCTTCGTCTTCGTCTTCGTCTTCGTCTTCGTCTTCGTCTTCGTCTTCGTCTTCGTCTTCGTCTTCGTCTTCGTCTTCGTCTTCGTCTTCGTCTTCGTCTTCGTCTTCGTCTTCGTCTTCGTCTTCGTCTTCGTCTTCGTCTTCGTCTTCGTCTTCGTCTTCGTCTTCGTCTTCGTCTTCGTCTTCGTCTTCGTCTTCGTCTTCGTCTTCGTCTTCGTCTTCGTCTTCGTCTTCGTCTTCGTCTTCGTCTTCGTCTTCGTCTTCGTCTTCGTCTTCGTCTTCGTCTTCGTCTTCGTCTTCGTCTTCGTCTTCGTCTTCGTCTTCGTCTTCGTCTTCGTCTTCGTCTTCGTCTTCGTCTTCGTCTTCGTCTTCGTCTTCGTCTTCGTCTTCGTCTTCGTCTTCGTCTTCGTCTTCGTCTTCGTCTTCGTCTTCGTCTTCGTCTTCGTCTTCGTCTTCGTCTTCGTCTTCTCAGCTTAGGAATGAAAGAACCCACCCCCATAGGTGTCTGACCACGCTTGCTGGCCCCTTCCCTGGATTGATGGACACACCCCATGGGTGCCTGGCTCCTCCCATGGCCACACCCCATGAGTGGCTGACTCCACCCATGGCCCTGCAAAATATCTCTTGCACATGGATTGATGGATCTCTACATGGCCCCAATGTCACCATGCATTGCATCACAAGGCACCACTACCTCATTGATTACCTCTACCCATGGCACTGCCACTCATTGCTTGGCTCATCTTCATTGCTCATGCTGTATTCTTCTTTGAAAGCTTATTTTTCTCAAGGTACTTACCTCTCATACCATGTCTGATAACTCCAATGACTTCCATTGCCCTTTGGCTTAGTGGAGAAGAACACTTGCTTCTGCAAAATTTTTCGGAAAGATGACCCCCCCCCCCCCCCTACCCATTTTTTTCCCTTTTCCCTTGGAAAGCTGATCGCGAGTGCTTACCTGTAATCCCAGTTAGGCGATGAGAAACAATTGATTCAGAACACACCTGTGAAAGGGAAAATTATATAAAGGGGGATATACAGAGGGCAAGGACAGTGCTTACCTTCTCTAGACTATCCCTCTCTGTATCTGTATGTGTGTATGTATATACAAATATAATACATGATTTTTTTTTCTCTCTCTATCAACACACCTGTGAAGAGGGTATTGTAAAATGAAAGGTTCTGGGGTCTCGAGGGCAGTGCTTACCTATGCAATCCAGTGTTAATTTAGTCGACTAAAACCGACTAAAACGTTTTCGTCGACTAAATTAACACAATTTTAGTCGACTAAAATACGACTACAACGAAAACAATTGAGATGACTAAAATAAGACTAAAACTAAAATGGCATTTTAGTGAAGACTATAACTAAATAGAAATTTGCTGCCAAAATTAACACTGGTGCATGCTCATAGCTTAATACCATAAATAATAACATATTCGATTTTTCACTCCAGGACCAGCAGGAGTATATAATGAGTTTGGAAATTGTATAGAAAAGCTTAAATAATGCATTACAAATTACAATTGAACTACACCCATTTGATTATAGATGACTAAAATGTAGGACGTTTTAGTTGACAAAAATGTACTGGAGTTTTAGTCGACTAAATACAACTAAAACACTTGCAGAAGACTAAAATGGGACTAAAACTAAAATGCCATTTTAGTCCTAAGACTAAAGTGAAATTTGCTGCCAAAATTAACACTGATGCAATCCCATGAATAAGGTAGCTGTGCTTTGGCAGAGCATGAGATTGCTGGTGTCATATAAGTATCCTTCAGGTGTCAGAGTATTTTGGTGACCATACATGAAATAAAGTCAGCCAGATAGACTGACCGGAAGAATCAATGAACTACTGCAGAGCTCCACACTTCTCTCTGTAGTTGTCACGAGGGGGGGGGGGGGGTCACAAAACAGCTGCAGAATTGGGAACATGTTGCATGTTCTACTGTAAAACCGATGGAATATGTAACATGTTCCTAAAGGTAAACGTAGCTTTTAATACGGGACATGCATCGGCTTTGAATTCACATTTCCAAACAGCATCAGTAACTCGTATATAAACAATGTATGCACAAAAACAAACAAGATGGAAAAAAAAAAATTTGCCTAGTTAGTGGGGAATTCAACGCCTTCTACAATAATTAGGCAAAATACAGACCAAAGACCACGTTACTGTTAGTGAATGTTACTTCCTGGGAGCACCAAACCCTATAGCAGTACATTGCTAAATGGTGGACTGAGTCACTGGACCACCGCAATCCTGCCATTTAGAAGTCTGTTCTTGTGGTCTGCCTCTGCTGTTGTCGCTATTCCACCAGTTCCACCAGAAAGTGGAAGGCAAAACAGTTCTTCACAAAGAGTGGCATCAATAGAGGGAGGGAGGATGGGGGCAAGAGCGGGAGCCCCCGAAAATTAACTTTTCACATTTGCAAAATGTTTATCGAGTTGCCGGGACATCCTAGCAAACAATGGCCAGCTTGTTAAAATATTTAATAGGCTACAGGAGCTCCCGTTCTTGAACTCCATCTGGTGCTGCTGTGCATTCTTCTCTGTATGACCGAGTAAAGTAAAAGGCAAAATTACTGTGGGGGGCACTGTAATGTGAAGGACAGAGCTCAAGAGGGGATTGTGATATGCTGGGGGCTGATTATGGCACTTACCTGCGATCCTGTGTATATGTAACTCCGCTGTGGCACAGTGCTATGTGTCCAGGATGGCTAAACCATTACAAGTTTTTGCCGGCACACCACGGATTTTTGAAATACCGCTGTAATGGTTTCTCAACAATGGCAATGTTTTGGCCAGATCGCGCGGTTTGCTAACCGATTGTTTGAAAAAAATCTATCAATGGTATTTTAATGATCCGTGGTGTGATGGAGAGAATAATAATATTTATATGGTGCAAACCATTTGAAAAACACGTTACAAGCTTAAGGCAAACAGTACAGTTAGAATGACATTAAATACAGGAGGCCCTGCTCATTAGAGCTTACAATCTACAAGAAAAATATATACTGTATGTATATACCTTTTTTTTTTTTTTGTATTGAATGATTTTATTTATTTTTATTAATTTAAATGCTTTGTTTTGAAGACTAGTGTCTAAAGAACATCAATGCAGGAGATGCATACATTTGGAATCAACATTAACCAGCAGCACCTATTCTTATATGTAAATATAGAAGTTCAAAAAAAGATGTCGATGAAAGAGGTTTTGCATTTTTTTTTTCTTCTTCCATGGGTACTCTAAACTTGAGTGGCTAACTTATAGTATATAGTGAATAGGTTGACAAGTACTTTGTATTAACATGTGTGCGTTCAGTCTTTGAGAATCATCAGAGTGTTCCTATAACTTTCATAATAGCGTTCGTCGACCCTGATGCGTACGGATGCTGTCGGTTGGTTACATTTTTCTTTTTCTCTGTCAGTTTCTAACGTGTGAATCTCTGGATGTTCTTTTTCTAGTTGAATCCCAGCAAGTCGATTCCTTAAAAAAAGTAAGTAAACAGTTAAAAAAACACATTCGAACAAAAGGTCAAAGAGGCAGTACCTGTTTCTGAATGTTAGTCCCTAGGAGCAACATCCCATACCCTATAGCAGGCATCGCTAAATGACGGCCCAAGCAACCGTCCCATCTGGACCGATGCAATCACACAATTTAGGAGCCTCTTTCTCCCTCCCTGCCTCTGCTGTTGTCCCTATCGCAGCAGAGATTGGCAGGCAAAACACTTCTGCCTCATACCCCCCAACCGTCCCCGATTTGCCGGGATTGTCCCAGAAAATGGTTCGTGTCCCGGGATCCTGGCGAATCAGGGCTGAGTGCTAGAATGGCGGCTTGGTTTCCAAACCGCCGCGAGCAATATAGCAGCCGCTCTCTTCTCAGCTGCCTGTAACATGCAGACAGAGAGAGAGAGCGGTGTGCACTGAGCCCGCCCCTCCTCCTCCCTGTGTTTTCCTTTACACAGAGGAGGAGCCAGGGAGTGAGCTGCCACAACAGTCGTTTTAATCTGAGGTCTGTCATTTCAAGCATGGGAAGAGGATGGATGGATGGAGCTGGGGGGGTGGATGGACCTGGGAGAGGGATGTAGCCGGGGGGGGGGGTGTATGGAGCTGGGATGGACATTTGCAGTGGATGGAGCTGGGGGGGGGGTATGTAGCTGGGGGGTGTATGGAGCTGGGATGGGCATTTGGGGTGCATGAAGCTGGGGGAGGGGGGTGTATGGCACTGGGGCGTAGATGGAGCTTTGTTGGGCATTTGGGGTGTATGGAGCTGGGGTGGGTGTTTTAGATGGATAGAGCTTGGACGGGAGGATGGTAAGGGGGTTAATGTAGCTGAAGGGGGGGTGGATGGAGCTGGGGGAGGGGTGTATGGAGCTGGGGTGGGCATTTGTGGTAGATGGAGCTGGGGGGTGGATGGAGCTGAGGGAGGGATGGAGCTGGGGTGGTGGGCATTTGGGTTGGATGGAGCTGGAGGGGTGGATGGTGCTGGGGGGGTGGGGGTGTATGGAGCTGGGGTGGGCATTTGGGGTGCATGGCACTGGGGGGTAGATGGAGCTTTGTTGGGAATTTGGGATATATGGAGCTGGGGTGGGTGTTTGAGATGGATAGAGCTGGGACGGGAGGTTGGTAAGGGGGTGAATGTAGCCGAGGGGGGGGGGGGGGTGGATGGAGCTGGGGGAGGGATGTATGGAGCTGGTTGGGCATTTGGGGTGGAGGGAGCTGGGGTGGGCATTTGTGGTAGATGGAGCTGGGGGGTGGATGGAGTTAGGGATGTAGATGGGGGGGGGGGTGTATGGAGCTGCGGTGGGCATTTGGGGTGTATGGATCTGGAAGGTAGATGTAACTTTCTTTGTTGGGTATTTGGGATGACTAGAGCTGGGATGGAAGGATGGGAAGGGGGTGAATGTAGCTGGGGGGGGGTGGTGTATGGAGCTGGGGGAGGGATGTAGCTAGGGGTGGGCATTTGGGGTGTATGGAGCTGGGGGGGGTTATGGAGCTGGGGTGGGCATTTGGGGTGTATAGAGCAGGTGCAGGGGTGGATGGAGCTGGGGTGGGCATTTGGGGTGGATAGAGCTGGGGGGGATGAAGCTGGGATGGGCATTTGGGGTGGATAGAGCTGGGGGGTGGATGGTGCCGAGTCCAACTCCTGCATTCTGTACAATACATACTCCTATCTGCTGCATTATGTACATTACACACTCCTGTCCCCTTTACTTACTCTGTACATTACACACTCCTGTCCCCTGTACATTACACACTCCTGTCTCCTGCATTTTGTACATTACACTTCCCTGCACGATATACACAATATTGTACATTATATACTTATAACCAAATTCTTCATTGTCTCAACAGTTGCTGGTTGCTATGCAGTCTCTATGCAGTTCCGGGCACAAAATCGATATTTTTTTTGTGCCTTTCCGCTTCTTCCCCTTCACCTGAAACAGAATTGGATAGTTAGGTTTTTTTTTTTATTTACTCACCTTGTAATTGAAGATCGAAGATACTCACCTAGTCTTCACTTCCTCCCTCTGCGCCGCGGCTGCGCCGTCACTTCCTGGCTTGCACTGATTCCTGGGAGCTAAACGTCATCGCTCCCAGGAATCAATGCGACGGCACCGGCCCCGCACGTCACTTCCGGGCGACGCCGCATTCCCCTGCTAAACAGCTTCTGGGCATGCCCAGAAGCTGTGGAGGAATGCGGCGCCGCACCGGAAGTGACGAGAGGGGCCGGTGCAGGCGCATTCTGGGAGAAGAAGATGCGGAAGAAGACGCAGAAGAGGACCGCGCCGGCTTAAGCTGCCCACAACAGAGATGGAAACGCTGTGGAAGAAATTTTATAAGTGAGTATTTCTTCTAAAAGGTAAGTGCGAACCGGGACAGATCAGAGGCTAGCCATTGTGGAATGTGCTAGCCCTGACTGTCCCGGGGGTATGTTTATTAAAAAATGGTATCTGTGCCCGGAACTCCGCTTTAAGGTAGGCTGAGCAATCAAAGTATATTTTATGGGTACTAGGAAGTCTGGGTTTTGTTTACCCCCATCCCTTAAGCCCCTCCCACTGCTAAGCGATTGGCCACACCCGCAGTTTGCCATGGCGCGCTCTGCACGCCGCAAGTTTTATCCCTCTTTCGGTGTCCCTCATTCCGAAGTTCAAATGTTGGGAGGTATGCTGCATGCAGACCAGGAGTGGAAGCAGCACTAGATGGGAGGGGGGGGTGGGGGGGCAGAAACTGTCAAAATTAACTTTTCACTATGGTTAACTGAAATATTGGGATGCCAGGCTGTCCTAGCGATAAATCGCCAGATTGTAAAATAAAACCGATTAGATAAAGATATTGATATAGAACTGTGGCACGTACCGTTCCCACCCTCCATCCGCTGCTGCTGTGACTCCTTCTCCTGTACTCTGTATAGGAAGGGGAAGGTCCCCTGGATATAACACCTAGTCACACCAGGCGTTAAGGACTTTTTTCTGCGTAGAAGAGCAATTTCACTGCTCACTGTGGTCGGTAAGTGCTTCAGGACAACACTATTATAACCTGCAGGGTGTGTGTTCACCCTAGAACCCAGTGACAGCAGAACTCACAGATCATGCATGTATAATGGGAGAGCAGAGGGGACATCTAAGCTGCGAAAGGAGAGCAGTAGACCTCAATGACAGAGGTGCATATTTCCTACTGCATGAGACCACTATCTAACTTTTACATTTTATATATGGATCTATCTTTTATACATGGATCAAATTTTGGCTGATTCAGCACAGACGAACTGAAATTCCATCAGCGTATGGGCAGGCTGGTTGTACAGAAGTCGAGTAGTAGATCGCCTTCTGTACAACCAGCCTGTAGGGTTTATTCCCTGACAAATAACTGCTGCCAGGTATAGCCTAAAGTACTGACCGGTATTCTGACGTAGAGGGGGAAGTATCCAGAACACAATAAGCTAGATGGAAATGATTCCCCCATCCACATAAATCGAGAGTGTGAATCAAGTGCTTTTTTTTTGGTTTTTTTTTTGTTTTAACTTTGTAGTTGGAAAATGATTGATGTATGACTTAACATGTCTGAAGCTTGGCAGCTGACACAAAGGAATGATATGTACTTTTTCTAAGGGCTGGTTGGTTCACACCATGCCAGCACATAAATCGCACACAAATGCACTAAGTTCCTGTGCGATCAGAACACATGCAAAATGCACTGCATTTGCAATCTGCAGTGGGTGTCAATAGAAAGGTAACACCCCAAATGCAGGTTGAAAATGCAGTTCGTTTGCCACCATCCGGATCGCATGCTACCTTTGTACCGTGCCATCTGGTTACAGTGTGGTTTAAAAAGTAGTGCATGGACTACTTTCGGTGCAGCGTAGTGGGATTTTAGCCCAGTTCAGGGCTGGTTCATACTATGCCTACACATGAACCGCACATAAATGAGCTGTGCATTTCTGTACGGTTTACATGTGGTTTTATGCAGTGCGATTTCAGCCCATTTCTTTTGAATGGTCTAAAATCAAACCACGCTGCGCCAAAAGGGGTGCATTCCTTCCTTCCTGCTTCCTCGTCTCCTGTTACCCTCTCCCTGTTCTGTCTTGTTCCCAGGTCCCTATGCTTGATCTCCTGTGTATGACCCCCGCCTCTGTTACAATTATGATTCCTTTACCCTGTTTTCTGTACATTTGGTTTGAGCAGTTGTTCGCTGTGTGTCACTATTGTTTGGTTATCTGGTTGGATTTACACAGTTGTATTTTTCTGGAGGTGCGTTTTACATTTGTGGTATTCACTTATTTTGAAATAAATTATATTCTTTACACTTTACTTGTGATTGTTATTCTCTGTGGCAGTCCACAAATTTCTGGTCACACCTGTTGCTGGCTGACAGGTGATAATCCATGAAATCACACCGGTTATTTCATTTACACCTGAATTGGGTAGAAGACTTCTTAAGCAGAAGTCAACTGATAGTGAGAATGGTGTCTGAATGAGGAGATCTTCCAGATGGGGAAAGCCGCAGGTGGACCTTATTTGCTTCTCAAGCGAACGCAAAGGTATCGGGCTTTTTTTTTTTTTTTTCTAAGCAGGCGGCATGGAGCGGACAGTCTGGATGCTTTGGCCCAGCCCTGTAACTCACCCCCCCCCCCCCCCCCCACACACACACACTTTCCAGATGATCCCTCTGGTACAAAAGAAATTGGAGGGAGAGAAAGCAAAGCGGAGTCTAGTGGCCCCCCTTCTGGACCAAGGGGACTTGGTTCTCCACCCTGCCGAATTTAGCGGCAGAATCACATTGGTCACTGCCCCTTCAAGAGCATGTGCTGAGCCACAGCCCTCTTTTTCATCCCAATATAGGGTCAGCTCAGATTAGCAGCCTGGCTACTGAGGAGCAGATGCTGAAAAGGAAAGGTTTATTGGATGGTTTAGTTTCCTCTGTGTTACAGAGCAGGAAGAAAGTCACAAGGGCGATTTTATTTCAAAGTATGGAAATGCTTTGAATCCTGGGGCATCTCCAAAAAATTGGATCTCAAATTAAGACATTTCCATCCTTGGATTTCTCCTTGAAGGAATGGAGAAGGGGTTAGCAGCCCAGTACCTTGAAGGTCAAGGGTAGCTGGTTTTATCTGTGTTTTTTAGAGAGACCTTTATTTCTCTAAGGAACGTTAATCGTTCGATTTTTCAGGACTTTGGACAGGCAAATATAATTTTAAACATTTTTTTCACAAATAGGATTTGTCTGTGGTTCTTCAAGCACTGACTAAAATACCTTTTTGAACCTCCGCAAAAGGATACGATTAAGGATTTGACGTTAAAAGTAAGTCTGTCTGTGGCAGTAACTACGGCTAGGAGGGTCAGTGAGCTGCAGGCTTTGTCTATCATTGAGTGAGCCTTTCTTGGTGTTCCCAGACCAGATGGTTCTGAGGACAGACTCTGTTTTCTTGCCAAGTCTCCTCGCCCTTTTCATAGATCCCAGGAGATAATTTTGCCCACATTCTGCCCTTCTCCATCAGGTTCTACGGAAAGCGCTTTTAACAGTCTAGACGTAAGAAGAGGGGTGTTACATTATTTAGAGATGACAACAGACTTTAGAAGATAAAACTGTTTGTAATATTTTCAGGGTCGCTTAAACGTTTAGGTGCATCCAAAAACACTATAGGCGGGTGGCTTCGGTTGCCCATTAGAGAATCTTTTATATAGCCTTTGGAGAGGCGGCGGTGGGGGGAAAAGACACACAAAGACGGTTGCGAAGGGTAGATAAGGAAGCTAGCTATAGCTCACCAGAATGAGCTTAAACCCCCCCCCCCAACCAGATCAGAAAGATAACATATGGGAAATAAGCAGAGGAACTGAGAACTAAACGCAAACACAGGGAGCTCAGCCACTGACTCGCCTTACGCTGGAGGCCGCAGCAAAGCCAACAGCTGCCACATAAAGCAATCGCCATATGGAGATCTTAAACAACGTAGTAGGACCTGGTAGGTGCCAGGAGAATGTCAGTAGAGTATGCCCTCCCAGCTCCACATAAACGAGGGAAGAGTGCAGCAAGACCACCTTTTGGCCCAGCTTACGGCACGGGGAAAAAAGGAAGCGAAAGAAGGGCAAAGAGCTTCCAAATATAGCGAACGTGACTACCTGTATCTAGACACTGGCCAGTAGGAGGGATCTGCTGGGCGAAGGATCGGAGGCAGCCTCGCACACCCACCTTAAGCCGCGGTGTAGCACTCACGGGTGAAAGAGACGCGGTGTGAGGGCAAATGCCAGCGTTAAACCGCCAGTCGCTAACACCCGCCCTAGTAAGCCGCGAGCCAAAGCCTACATTTGTGGAAAGCCCAGACGGGATGAGCACACGAGAGCTAGGAGTTTGCTGGCCATGGACAGAGGCCCAAGAGCAACACCTGCCTGTACGAGCTGGGAGGTAGGCAACACACATAGATCAAGCGAACGGCAGTATACACTTCTGATGGAATACTCTAAGGGCCATGAACATTCTCCTTCGTTTTATGAGAATTTTCATCTGGCCCCTCCCATCGAACCAGATATTGCAACATGCTCCTAAAGCTCTTGGCATTGTACGGAACACCAGGAATGTGTCCTGGATGGCAGGTACACTTCCCCGATATTTGAGTTGTGGTGCCTTTTAGTGGGGCCAGTTAAGTCCCAGGTGAGGGAGGCTTGAAAGGCAGAGGTAAATCTGCACATGCATCAAAGAAGTGAGTGGGGGAGAGACTCACAAGCTGTGTAGTGAGTGGAAGCTCTAAGAAAACCTGAGACATGGGTTGTTATACCCTGGCTTAGAACATGATAGCCCAGCAGCAGCCTGCTGGAGAGGCCAACCGTAGCCGTGAGGAGACAATGGCTGCGTTGAAAGAAACGGTGCGGTAGCTCGCACGGACGGGAACGCACGGTTGTTACCCCTAGCAACCAGGTAGCCGTAAGGGCATGTGGAGGCATTTATGGCTACTTTTGACAGAAAAAAAAATGATGATTTTTAGGTAAGACTGACAGAAGAGATGGTGACAGACCAGTGTGTAATATCAGCAGTAAGTATAATGTAGACACCAGCAGCAGTCTTCTTTGATCACTAAAATTGTATATAAGCAGTAAATATAATCTATAAAAAAGCAGCTGTCTTTAAATATAATAATATTAAAAAAAAAAAAAAAAAACAGCAGTCAGTCTTTTATTATAGAAGAATGCTCCTTTGGTATATATTATATTAAATGAATGCTGCTTTTGAATAAATCGGCTTCAGGGCTGTCCCGCACACATATAGTGTGACAGGCCAAATCATAGCTGTATGTGTTTATTTATTTATTTATTTTTTTGGGGGGGGGGGGGTGGATCTGGGATGCACATGCATCCCAGCGGCGACTCGTTCCTGCTGCGGTCGGACACAACTGCGGGAACCAATCAGCAGGTCCAGCAGACCGGATGTCCGCCAGGACCCGCCGATCGTTTCCCGGGGCAGACCGCCGTTCTAGCTGCCTATTTTTATTTTGGGGTTGCGTGCAAGTAGCTGGTCTTGCCTAGGGTGCTAAATAGTGTAGCACAGGCCCTGGATACCACCAGACAGATCATAGGTTCAGAGCCAGGATGTGACATGTCAGGACCAACAATTACCCTTCTGCATTGGGTCAACTTTCTATACCCACACCCCTTGGGAATTGTTGAAAGTGCCTGCTGACCCGGCCAAATTTTGATCCGTCACGGTTGGACAAATTTCGATGAATCTACGGTTGGCCTAAAGGAGGGTCAGAGTAGTCTGACTGAATTTGATTAAATATTATACTCCTACTATGTTCTGAAATGTGTATCTCTGTTCAATTTCCTACCTTGCATCCATCTTTCTCCCATGTGGCGCCGCTCTCTTCCTGGACTGGGACTGATATTTCAGTATAGATGGCCGGCAATAGCTTTCACCTGTCTGGCGGAGAACACTCCTGAGAACGATACACTTGCATGTACGGTTAATACTTAAGCCTTTGGCTTGTCTGGTAAAAAAAAAAAAAAAAAAAAAGTTGCATACAGCTACCAACCTATGCTTTAAAAAATAGATTATAGCCACACAGCAGACATACATACACATGGTGGTTTCACAATGACTCCTTTGGACTGCCTGTGAATGAAAAAAGATGGCATCTTATGGCTACCCACCATCAAACACCTTTGAGTTCATTGAGAGACACAGCTCTTCATCTTCTTGACTGTAGGGATGTCCTAAAGCAGTGCAACTGAGAGAGGACATGCAACAACTCACCTGAGAACCCCCCCCCCCCCCACAAGAAGAGGAACAAGAAACCTCAAACCACTTCTCATAAAACTTGCGGCCAAAATGCGCATCTGGAGATGACAGAGCATCAACTTGAAGAGCTTGTTAAAAGCTGTGAACAGATAGCAAACTTGAAACATGAGTGCATGATGTTAGAACGGCCAGAAGGTAGGAATAACCCTGGTAGAAGGGGTCATAACAGGGAAGGGAGGAGCCTGACCCTTAACGGCACCAGTCTGGACAATGCTCTGCCTGACCCGTTAAATAATAGTGGCACGGGAGGCCAACGGGCAATCCCAAAAGGAAGCTCAAACCTCCAAGAGGAGGTCGTAACGGGCAGGTGGGCGTGAACCACTCAGACCACATCCAAGCCGTGCAAAACAACCTCTTCTGGGTGCAAAGGGTTAAATGCAGGAAAACCAGGACAACATCTTCATACAGGTGAAAGTCTGAAACCTCCTTCAGCAGTAGTGATGAGTCGAATACCTCCCTGTTTGGTTCGCACCAGAACATCTCAAACAGGGGAAATGTTCTACCAAACATACGAACACAAGTCCTCATTATAAAGGATTTAATGCAAGTGACTATTAATCACCCGCTGGGCCAAGGATTTGAACCCACAGCCTCTCACTTGCTAGTCTGTTATTCTAACAGCTACTCCACCAAGGCAGCTGTGTAACCCAAGACTATGTCTGCCTAACAATTCTCTATCTGAGATTGACAGCTCTTTTATAGGGCTATTCCTGCATTAACTGGCACCATAACCCGGTGTTACCTCTGCGTCATCTTCCATCCTTAGCAGGGGTTATCCCCGCATAAACCGGCAATATTACAGGTGGTTATTGCTGTGTAAATCGGCACCAACACTGAGGGATTGAGGGATTTTACTGCATAAACTGGCACAGATGAAAGGGCATATTACCGAATAAATTGGCAGCAGTACTAGGGGTTACAACTGCATGCACTGGCACCATTATTAGGTGTGTAGTTACTGTGTAAACCGGAAACCAAAACTAGGGCCTATTACTGCATAAACTTGCACCGTCACTGGGTGTTAGTACCGCGTAACCCTCTACCGTTCGTAGGGGCTATCAATGCATAAACTGGCAACAGAAGAGGGAATGGGAATTATTGCTGCGTAAACTGGCACCGATCCTGGGGTGGGGGGGGGGGGGGGGCGCTTGGTGGCGGGTGGGGGGCGGTATTACCGCGTAACCGGCACCAATCCTATGGGCTAATACAGCTTTAACCGGCACCGCTACTAGATGTTATTACCGCGTAAAAAGGCACAATACTAGGGGCTATTGCAGCATGACCTGGCCTCAATACTAGGGGCTTATTGTGCATAAATGGGCACTGGTGCTAGGGGCTACGACTGCGCAAGCTGGAACCATTACTAGGTGTTACAGCTGCCTAAAATGCAGCCAACACTAGTGGATTTTAACGGAATAAACTGGCACCAATACTAGCTCATATTCCTGCATAAATTGGCACCAAGACTAGGGCCTATTACCGCATGTACTGGCACCAATACTAGTGGCTATTACTGCATAAACTGGCACCCTTACCAGGTGTAAGCACTGAGAAAACTGGAAGCAATACTAAGGGCAATCACCGCATAACATAGGACCATTACCAGCTTTTATCGCTGTATAAACTCACACCGATACTAGGGTCTATTCCTGCATTAACTGGCACCATAACCCGGTGTTACCTCTGCGTCATCTTCCATCCTTAGCAGGGGTTATCCCCGCATAAACCGGCAATATTACAGGTGGTTATTGCTGTGTAAATCGGCACCAACACTGAGGGATTGAGGGATTTTACTGCATAAACTGGCACAGATGAAAGGGCATATTACCGAATAAATTGGCAGCAGTACTAGGGGTTACAACTGCATGCACTGGCACCATTATTAGGTGTGTAGTTACTGTGTAAACCGGAAACCAAAACTAGGGCCTATTACTGCATAAACTTGCACCGTCACTGGGTGTTAGTACCGCGTAACCCTCTACCGTTCGTAGGGGCTATCAATGCATAAACTGGCAACAGAAGAGGGAATGGGAATTATTGCTGCGTAAACTGGCACCGATCCTGGGGTGGGGGGGGGGGGGGGGGGGCGGTTGGTGGCGGGTGGGGGGCGGTATTACCGCGTAACCGGCACCAATCCTATGGGCTAATACAGCTTTAACCGGCACCGCTACTAGATGTTATTACCGCGTAAAAAGGCACAATACTAGGGGATATTGCAGCATGACCTGGCCTCAATACTAGGGGCTTATTGTGCATAAATGGGCACTGGTGCTAGGGGCTACGACTGCGCAAGCTGGAACCATTACTAGGTGTTACAGCTGCCTAAAATGCAGCCAACACTAGTGGATTTTAACGGAATAAACTGGCACCAATACTAGCTCATATTCCTGCCTAAATTGGCACCAAGACTAGGGCCTATTACCGCATGTACTGGCACCAATACTAGTGGCTATTACTGCATAAACTGGCACCCTTACCAGGTGTAAGCACTGAGAAAACTGGAAGCAATACTAAGGGCAATCACCGCATAACATAGGACCATTACCAGCTTTTATCGCTGTATAAACTCACACCGATACTAGGGTCTATTCCTGCATTAACTGGCACCATAACCCGGTGTTACCTCTGCGTCATCTTCCATCCTTAGCAGGGGTTATCCCCGCATAAACCGGCAATATTACAGGTGGTTATTGCTGTGTAAATCGGCACCAACACTGAGGGATTGAGGGATTTTACTGCATAAACTGGCACAGATGAAAGGGCATATTACCGAATAAATTGGCAGCAGTACTAGGGGTTACAACTGCATGCACTGGCACCATTATTAGGTGTGTAGTTACTGTGTAAACCGGAAACCAAAACTAGGGCCTATTACTGCATAAACTTGCACCGTCACTGGGTGTTAGTACCGCGTAACCCTCTACCGTTCGTAGGGGCTATCAATGCATAAACTGGCAACAGAAGAGGGAATGGGAATTATTGCTGCGTAAACTGGCACCGATCCTGGGGTGGGGGGGGGGGGGGGGGCGCTTGGTGGCGGGTGGGGGGCGGTATTACCGCGTAACCGGCACCAATCCTATGGGCTAATACAGCTTTAACCGGCACCGCTACTAGATGTTATTACCGCGTAAAAAGGCACAATACTAGGGGCTATTGCAGCATGACCTGGCCTCAATACTAGGGGCTTATTGTGCATAAATGGGCACTGGTGCTAGGGGCTACGACTGCGCAAGCTGGAACCATTACTAGGTGTTACAGCTGCCTAAAATGCAGCCAACACTAGTGGATTTTAACGGAATAAACTGGCACCAATACTAGCTCATATTCCTGCATAAATTGGCACCAAGACTAGGGCCTATTACCGCATGTACTGGCACCAATACTAGTGGCTATTACTGCATAAACTGGCACCCTTACCAGGTGTAAGCACTGAGAAAACTGGAAGCAATACTAAGGGCAATCACCGCATAACATAGGACCATTACCAGCTTTTATCGCTGTATAAACTCACACCGATACTAGGGTCTATTCCTGCATTAACTGGCACCATAACCCGGTGTTACCTCTGCGTCATCTTCCATCCTTAGCAGGGGTTATCCCCGCATAAACCGGCAATATTACAGGTGGTTATTGCTGTGTAAATCGGCACCAACACTGAGGGATTGAGGGATTTTACTGCATAAACTGGCACAGATGAAAGGGCATATTACCGAATAAATTGGCAGCAGTACTAGGGGTTACAACTGCATGCACTGGCACCATTATTAGGTGTGTAGTTACTGTGTAAACCGGAAACCAAAACTAGGGCCTATTACTGCATAAACTTGCACCGTCACTGGGTGTTAGTACCGCGTAACCCTCTACCGTTCGTAGGGGCTATCAATGCATAAACTGGCAACAGAAGAGGGAATGGGAATTATTGCTGCGTAAACTGGCACCGATCCTGGGGTGGGGGGGGGGGGGGGGGGGGCGGTTGGTGGCGGGTGGGGGGCGGTATTACCGCGTAACCGGCACCAATCCTATGGGCTAATACAGCTTTAACCGGCACCGCTACTAGATGTTATTACCGCGTAAAAAGGCACAATACTAGGGGATATTGCAGCATGACCTGGCCTCAATACTAGGGGCTTATTGTGCATAAATGGGCACTGGTGCTAGGGGCTACGACTGCGCAAGCTGGAACCATTACTAGGTGTTACAGCTGCCTAAAATGCAGCCAACACTAGTGGATTTTAACGGAATAAACTGGCACCAATACTAGCTCATATTCCTGCCTAAATTGGCACCAAGACTAGGGCCTATTACCGCATGTACTGGCACCAATACTAGTGGCTATTACTGCATAAACTGGCACCCTTACCAGGTGTAAGCACTGAGAAAACTGGAAGCAATACTAAGGGCAATCACCGCATAACATAGGACCATTACCAGCTTTTATCGCTGTATAAACTCACACCGATACTAGGGTCTATTCCTGCATTAACTGGCACCATAACCCGGTGTTACCTCTGCGTCATCTTCCATCCTTAGCAGGGGTTATCCCCGCATAAACCGGCAATATTACAGGTGGTTATTGCTGTGTAAATCGGCACCAACACTGAGGGATTGAGGGATTTTACTGCATAAACTGGCACAGATGAAAGGGCATATTACCGAATAAATTGGCAGCAGTACTAGGGGTTACAACTGCATGCACTGGCACCATTATTAGGTGTGTAGTTACTGTGTAAACCGGAAACCAAAACTAGGGCCTATTACTGCATAAACTTGCACCGTCACTGGGTGTTAGTACCGCGTAACCCTCTACCGTTCGTAGGGGCTATCAATGCATAAACTGGCAACAGAAGAGGGAATGGGAATTATTGCTGCGTAAACTGGCACCGATCCTGGGGTGGGGGGGGGGGGGGGGGCGCTTGGTGGCGGGTGGGGGGCGGTATTACCGCGTAACCGGCACCAATCCTATGGGCTAATACAGCTTTAACCGGCACCGCTACTAGATGTTATTACCGCGTAAAAAGGCACAATACTAGGGGCTATTGCAGCATGACCTGGCCTCAATACTAGGGGCTTATTGTGCATAAATGGGCACTGGTGCTAGGGGCTACGACTGCGCAAGCTGGAACCATTACTAGGTGTTACAGCTGCCTAAAATGCAGCCAACACTAGTGGATTTTAACGGAATAAACTGGCACCAATACTAGCTCATATTCCTGCATAAATTGGCACCAAGACTAGGGCCTATTACCGCATGTACTGGCACCAATACTAGTGGCTATTACTGCATAAACTGGCACCCTTACCAGGTGTAAGCACTGAGAAAACTGGAAGCAATACTAAGGGCAATCACCGCATAACATAGGACCATTACCAGCTTTTATCGCTGTATAAACTCACACCGATACTAGGGTCTATTCCTGCATTAACTGGCACCATAACCCGGTGTTACCTCTGCGTCATCTTCCATCCTTAGCAGGGGTTATCCCCGCATAAACCGGCAATATTACAGGTGGTTATTGCTGTGTAAATCGGCACCAACACTGAGGGATTGAGGGATTTTACTGCATAAACTGGCACAGATGAAAGGGCATATTACCGAATAAATTGGCAGCAGTACTAGGGGTTACAACTGCATGCACTGGCACCATTATTAGGTGTGTAGTTACTGTGTAAACCGGAAACCAAAACTAGGGCCTATTACTGCATAAACTTGCACCGTCACTGGGTGTTAGTACCGCGTAACCCTCTACCGTTCGTAGGGGCTATCAATGCATAAACTGGCAACAGAAGAGGGAATGGGAATTATTGCTGCGTAAACTGGCACCGATCCTGGGGTGGGGGGGGGGGGGGGGGGCGGTTGGTGGCGGGTGGGGGGCGGTATTACCGCGTAACCGGCACCAATCCTATGGGCTAATACAGCTTTAACCGGCACCGCTACTAGATGTTATTACCGCGTAAAAAGGCACAATACTAGGGGCTATTGCAGCATGACCTGGCCTCAATACTAGGGGCTTATTGTGCATAAATGGGCACTGGTGCTAGGGGCTACGACTGCGCAAGCTGGAACCATTACTAGGTGTTACAGCTGCCTAAAATGCAGCCAACACTAGTGGATTTTAACGGAATAAACTGGCACCAATACTAGCTCATATTCCTGCCTAAATTGGCACCAAGACTAGGGCCTATTACCGCATGTACTGGCACCAATACTAGTGGCTATTACTGCATAAACTGGCACCCTTACCAGGTGTAAGCACTGAGAAAACTGGAAGCAATACTAAGGGCAATCACCGCATAACATAGGACCATTACCAGCTTTTATCGCTGTATAAACTCACACCGATACTAGGGTCTATTCCTGCATTAACTGGCACCATAACCCGGTGTTACCTCTGCGTCATCTTCCATCCTTAGCAGGGGTTATCCCCGCATAAACCGGCAATATTACAGGTGGTTATTGCTGTGTAAATCGGCACCAACACTGAGGGATTGAGGGATTTTACTGCATAAACTGGCACAGATGAAAGGGCATATTACCGAATAAATTGGCAGCAGTACTAGGGGTTACAACTGCATGCACTGGCACCATTATTAGGTGTGTAGTTACTGTGTAAACCGGAAACCAAAACTAGGGCCTATTACTGCATAAACTTGCACCGTCACTGGGTGTTAGTACCGCGTAACCCTCTACCGTTCGTAGGGGCTATCAATGCATAAACTGGCAACAGAAGAGGGAATGGGAATTATTGCTGCGTAAACTGGCACCGATCCTGGGGTGGGGGGGTTGGTGGCGGGTGGGGGCGGTATTACCGCGTAACCGGCACCAATCCTATGGGCTAATACAGCTTTAACCGGCACCGCTACTAGATGTTATTACCGCGTAAAAAGGCACAATACTAGGGGCTATTGCAGCATGACCTGGCCTCAATACTAGGGGCTTATTGTGCATAAATGGGCACTGGTGCTAGGGGCTACGACTGCGCAAGCTGGAACCATTACTAGGTGTTACAGCTGCCTAAAATGCAGCCAACACTAGTGGATTTTAACGGAATAAACTGGCACCAATACTAGCTCATATTCCTGCCTAAAATGGCACCAAGACTAGGGCCTATTACCGCATGTACTGGCACCAATACTAGTGGCTATTACTGCATACACTGGCACCCTTACCAGGTGTAAGCACTGAGCAAACTGGAAGCAATACTAAGGGCAATCACCGCATAACATAGGACCATTACCAGCTTTTATCGCTGTATAAACTCAAACCGATACTAGGGTCTATTCCTGCATTAACTGGCACCATAACCCGGTGTTACCTCTGCGTCATCTTCCATCCTTAGCAGGGGTTATCCCTGCATAAACCGGCAATATTACAGGTGGTTATTGCTGTGTAATTTGGCACCAACACTGAGGGATTGAGGGATTTTACTGCATAAACTGGCACAGATGAAAGGGCATATTACCGAATAAATTGGCAGCAGTACTGGGGGTTACAACTGCATGAACTGGCACCATTATTAGGTGTGTAGTTACGGTGTAAACTGGAACCAATACTAGGGCCTACTACTGCATAAACTTGCACCGTCACTGGGTGTTAGTACCGCGTAACCCTCTACCGTTAGTAGGGGCTATCACTGCATAAACTGGCAACAGAAGAGGGAATTATTGCTGCGTAAACTGGCACCAATCCTGGGGTGTGGGGGGGGGGGAATTACTGCGTAACTGGCACCAATCCTATGGACTAATACCGCTTTAACTGGAGATACACATGGGAGCCAAGGTACATACAACCTGCGGAAGAGGAGATGAGGGCAGGGACAAAGAGGAGACAAGGGCAGGAACTGCAGGTGGCCAGAGGGTGAATGGGACCCCATAGAGCCGACCGTTTCAGGCAGCACCTGCAGCCAACCACTATGCCTATAGGGAAGTGAGGGCAGAGGCACCTGTCCAGTGGAGGTAGCGGGTAACACTTCCGAGAAAGATCAACCACTAACTGATGTTTGGGGCTGTAGGCCAGGGAAACGCTGTGACACGGGTATCAGCTATCTGGTCATGTGTGTTACCATTAGATGGTTAACTTGCCGGCTGCCCTAGTCAAGGACGGAGCTGTTGCAGCTGACCCAACATGTATCTAAAGGTCTGCCTGCGCTTGCTGGCCAGACTGGGGTGACTACTGGATCTACAGTATCCAGCCTGTAGCCCAGCCCGGCTGCTGATTGAAGATCTCCACATTAAAAATCACATGGAAAAAAAGAAATGGAAAATGCAATAGAACCACATGTCCCTGCAGGGAGCTATGTCCTTTTTGCCTAGTGTCCTACTTCTGAAGGTGGCATTATAACCCTACTGTCAAGAATTTGAAGAGGTGTGTCTGTCATGAAACATGGGAGATAGTTACGTTGACCTGCGGGAAAAAAACTCACTTAGATCAGATACTCTCACAGCTGACTTTTGACTTGCATGCACATTACGGTTTATGGCCAACGCCTTCACCTGAAAAAAAAAAACAAAACAAACAAAAAAATACAACGCAAATTACACTGACCTACCGATTTGACAATTCAAACATAGATCATATACCCCCAGCTGACCTGTAGGCATGTTACTGTTGCATACTAATGTCTTTGGCTTGCCTTAGAAAAAAAGTTAAAACTGAGGCTACGTGCTAGTTGCAGTACTGCAGTCATTTCAGCACTCCCATAGCTTTATTTATTTTTTTGTTTTTTCTTTTCTATTTTTACAAAAGGCACTTTGATAAAAAAAAAAAAATAGGTGTAAAATAGTCCCCCACCTTGCCGTAATAGTAACTCCTGGCATTGATGTCAGCAGGGTCATAGATATTTTTTTCTTCTCTGGGGGCATTCAGCCCATGGCTGTGCTGCATTTTTACTATCCCCTGACTGCTTTGACTGCAAATGGGGGCAAAGGTTATATAGCCTCTCATATCTTCAATCACTGCATTATTCCTCAGCTGCTGCATTATTTTACACTTCTACAAGTCATAGTTTCTAGGTCAAAAATGTATTCCAGTGGCGTTAGGGATATACCTCCTTTAGGTATAATCACTGACAAAAGTTATATAGGTCGTTGGACTCTGCAGGCAGGAGCTCCCATCAAATGTGGCCCATTAACCATGCAGTTGTGGAGTGGTAGTGCAGGTATTTAGGGGTTAAAAAGGGCAGTAAAAAGGGAACATATTAGTCCCTCCTTGCAGATGCATAAACCATAACAGGATAAAGACAGAGAGCTAACACTTTGTCTTAGCCTACCGTGAAGATGGTGGTGAGCAGCACTGGCTAAGCGGTTAGTACTTACGCCTAGCGGCACTAGGGTCGTTGTTTCGCATTCCAACCACGACACTTCCTGTCTGGAGTTTGCATATTCTCGCTGTGCCTGCGTGGGTTTCCTGCGGGTACTTCAGTTTCCTCCTACTCTCCAAAGACATGCTGGTAGGTTAACTGGTCCACATTAACCCTGGTATGTGTATGTATGAATGTGAGTTAGGGACCCTAGAGTGTTAGCTCAGTGAGGGCAGGGACTGTAGTAAATGTGCAATATATATGTAAATTGAAGGCGCTATAGCAGTACCTGTAATAAATAAATGAGTTGAATTTCATTAAAACAGTTGCAAACTACACCGCAATGGGCAACTGTTGAAAATGTTTAATCAACGAAAAACTTCAAATATCATGCTTTAAAATACAGACCCATAAACATATATGGGGTTCAAGTGTAAGACTGGCTATCCGTTGATTTTTTTATTTTTTTTTTATCAGCCAGTGGGTTCATTAAAAAAACTCAAAATTCCTATCAAATACTTACCGTAATTTTCCTTTCCTGATAGTCTCCATGGCAGCCTACGTGTGGGTTAACCCCGCCTCCACTCCAAGGGACCCCCCTCCCATAAATTTCAGCTCTCAGGTACAGCCAGTGTTCCATATCTTAGCCGAATCCAAGACCAGAGGGTGGGAACTCCAGCTGCCATGGAGACCATCACGAAAGGAAAATTACGGTAAGTATTTGATAGGAATTTTCAGTTTTCCTGACAGTCTCCATGGCAGCCTATGTGTGGGAAATAACTAGCTCGTGCCACACAGGTGGGAATGCTTTAACAAAGAAACTTTAATTCATATTGTTAGCAGACAAAACAGTCAGACCGAAATTAAGTGAAGACAATGAAGCAGGCTCCACACAATAGTGGGTCATAAAAGTGTTGACCGAAGACCAGGAAGCCCCCCTACAGATCAAATCTGGAGCCACTTGCCGCGAGGCTGCCCAGGACGTAGATATACTCCTTGTAGAATGGGCTGTCACCGCCTCTGGAGGAGCCAAACCCTCTGCCCTATAGGCCTGTTGGATAGCCGCCACGATACATGATGCAATGGTTCTGGATGAAGCACGCTTCCCTCTATTTTTTACCAGGAATAAAATAAAGAGGTTGTGTGACTGTCTGAAATATGTTGTTGCTTGAAGATGGACCCTCAAGGATTCACCAACATCCAGCGGATGAAGACTAGTCTCATCAAAAGACCGGAAAGTAGGGACAACGATCTCTTGATTCTCATGAAATACCGAGGTAACTTTCGGGTTTGAATTCAGCATGGGTATCAGAGCTACACGATCCGGGAAGAAAGTTAGAAAAGGTTCTCTATAACTGAGGGAACCTATCTCAGAGACCCTTTTAGCTGACGTGATGGCTACCAGGAAAACCCTCCGGATGGTAAGGTCCTTGATAAAAGAAGAGGACACTAGGTCAGTTTTTGCAAAGGCATTCAAGACAAGAGGAAGATCCCATTTCGGGAATCTTGGTTTTCTCTGTGGTCTGAGTCTGGCTGCTCTTTTAAAGAATTGTTGAATAAGTGGGTGTTTGGCCCACATGACACCAGAGAAGGCGGTCAACGCCGAAACTTGGACTCTTAAGGTGCCTACTGAAAGGGGTATATCCAGACCAGCCTGAATAAATTTTAAGACTTCTTGAATCCCAGGGACTGGGGAAAACATTCCCTCCGGATATGAAGATTACAAAAATTTTGTCCAGACTCTACGGTATATCACATTTGTGCTCGGTCTTCTAGAGCTCATGAAAGTGGGAATGGCTGTTGGCGGACAGCCGAGCGATTCCAACCTTTCCCTCTCAAGAACCAGACCATCAACCGGAGTTTTGCAGGACAGGGGTGCACTGATGTTCCCTGTAGGAGAAGGTCTGGTCTGAGGAGAAGAGGGACTGGGTCCCGATAGCTGAGCTGTAGGAGAAGCGGGAACCATGGCCTGTTCAGCCAGAAGGGAGCCACCATCACGACCTCGACATCTTCCGCTTGAAGTCTCTGCAGGAATTTGAGAATGATGGGTACTGGGGGAAAGGCATAGGCCCTGCTGAACTCCCACCTGTCGGTTAGTGCATCTGTTCCATAGGCTTGATGGCACTTGCCTCTCGTGACATACTTCTCCAGCTTGTGGTTGCAAGGAGAGGCGAACGGGTCGACTTCGGGAGACACTCCCAGTGACAGAATCAAGTTGAAGGACTCTGCGTGAAGAGACCATTCGTTGTGGTTCAACTGGACCCTGGACAGAAAATCTGCCTGGACGTTCTGAGGTCCTGGAATGTAAACTGCGGATATGTTGACTAGATGAGCCTGGGCTCAAGTCATAATTGGGTCTAATTTCCGTAGAAGGGGGAAGGCTCCGCGTCCCACCTTGTCTCTTTACATAAGACACTGCTGTGGTATTGTCCATCCTGAGCATTACCGACTTCCCTTCCACGAGGTGTTGGAAGGCTCGAAGAGCCCGATAGGCTGCTCGGAGTTCCAAGACGTTGGAGACTGGAGTGTGTCTTTGAGGAGACAACCTCCCTTGAGCTACTTCCGATAGACAATGAGCTCCCCAGCATGAGTTGCTGGCATCTGTTGTGATTATGGTCCATGAGGCTGGGATCAAAGAGTGGCAATTGTGCAGATTCTTGCATTGGAGCCACCAAAGAAGGCTGTTCCTCATGCTGGAGGAGATGTGAATGTATTGCTTTTGCTCTTCCGGATTCCATTGCTGTAGGAAACCTTTTTGAAAAGGCTACATTCCCCAAAGAGCCCACTTGACCATGGGAGCCGTGGACACCATGGTGCCAATGATTTTGAGGCACTGAGAAGCCCTCAGCCGGGAGGAGGAAAGGGCTGGGAGGATTCTCTCCCTCACTACTGGTATTTTCTCCACAGGTAGAGAGATTGTACTCCTGATGGTGTCGAACTGACCCCCTAGATAGACTAGGCATTGAGTGGGCTCCAGCTGACTCTTCTGCAGGTTCAACAACCAACCAAACTCCATGAGGGTCGTCATGACCTGATCTCTGTGTGCTAATAATTGATCTTTGTCCTGAGACAGTAGTAGAAGATCGTCTAGGTAATGGTGTAGAAGAATACCTCTCAATCTTATGAGAGCCACAACAGCCAGGAGAACTTTGGAGAATACTATCGGTGATGTAGAGAGGCCGAAAGGAAGGCAGGTAAACTGAAGATGTCGGTTCATGACAGACAAGCGGAGATATTTGTGAAAGTCGCCTGCTACAGGCACATGAAAGTACGCATCTTTAAGATCTATTGAGGTGAGCCAGTCCCCTGGCAACACCGCCCTTTGGATGGTGGAGAGAGTCTCCATCTTGAACTTTTAATTTTTTAAGAAATTGTTCTGATATGTGAGATCTATGACATGCTTCCAGGAACCATTCTTCTTTTGTACCAGGAAGAGGGGTGAGTATACGCCCTGAAACTTCTCCTGATCGGGCACCGAGACCACTGCTCCTTGAGACACCAAAGCGTCTACATAAGCGAGCGAGACTTCTCTTCTCTCTTCTTGATAAGGCAAGTGAGTTGGAACAAACAGGGGAACCAGATCCACCAGAAAAGACCACTTGTGACCTGGAGAAACCGTTCTGACGGTGCACAAGTCCGAGATTGAGGCCGACCAGACATGCTCAAAGTGGAGTAGACGTGCCCCCACTTGGCATGTCTGAACGGGCCCAATCTCAAAAATACTTTGTGGTTTAATGCCCATAGGGGGCTGGATTCCTGAGTGATGTTCAAGAGGATGATTGGCCTCCTCTCCAATTTCTCCGAAAATCCCTACCGGGCTTGTAGGAGCGAGCATCTCTTGACCTTTCCGAGTATTGCCTCCTAGGTTGAGGCTTCTTCTGGCCAAACAGGCGCCCATCTTTTGGTAGGAAACCCGATCTCCCCCCAGTGGCCTTCGCTATGGCGCTGTCCAATTTGTTGCCAAAGAGGGAATGTGCCCTCAAAGGGAATTTTACACCATGCCTGTTTGGAGGCTGGATCAGCAAGCCAGGGACGCAGCCACAAGGCCCTCTTTGCCGTAACAGAAGACAGCATTGACCTGGACAAGAGCCGAAGGACATCGGTGGAGGCTTCTCCCAGAAAAACAGATACTAGTTTGAGTTCATGGATGGGAGAGTTCTCAACTGCTTCATCTGAGATGCTCCCTAGTTTGGTCTCAATATCCGATACCCAGACCTCCATGGCTTTGGACATGGCTGCTAGCGCCATAACTGGTTTACAGGCTGCCCCAGCTGTAACATAGACTCTTTTCAGATCCAAGTCTATTTTCCTATCCAAGGGATCCTTAAAGGACACTGCGTCATCCAGGGGCAGTGTAACATGCTTTGCCAATCTTGTGACTGCAGCATCTAGAAGGGGAGCAGATTCCAGGTGAGCTACATCTTCAGCTTTGAAGGGATAAAGCTTCACCAGCTTGGAAGACAGGGAAGATTTGCTGTCCCCTTTGCTCCATTCATCAGTGATCACATCTTGCACCTCAGTAAGGGAAGGAAAGTTGATGCGCTCCTTACCTAGGTGCTTGAAAAACTTCCCCCGCTTCTTTTGGGGAGACACAGGATGCTCCCATTGTAGAGCTTCTTTAATGGCTCTGATTAAGGGCGGAACTAGGGCAAACTCAAAGCATTCCTACTGCCCCTTCCTCTTCATAATCGCTTTCTGATGATCTCGCAGAAGCAAGGCTCAGTTGAGAGGGGCCCTGATCCTCAGGTGCTTCAACTGGAGAGCTGGTTGTGGCAGTACCATGTGCTGGAACAGTACCCCACTCCTTCAGGGACTGTTGTACCACCCTTCTCACCAGGTTTTCTAACTCATGGTCCTCGGATTCCCTCTCACCGGCTGCGCAAGCGAAGCATTGCTCGCGAAGGGACTTGTCCTCCGGGACATGCGTCCCACAACCCCAAAAAGCTCTCTGATCCGTGCGGTGACTATGACGGTGTGTATGGTGTCTGGAGGAGGAATTAGAGCGTCTCCTCTGAAGCCTGCTCCCGGATGGAAACTCATGGTATCTAGATCTGGAGGATGAACCTCTACGTGGTCTGACAGGATCCCTATCCTGAGGTGCTCCAGACCTGGAAGAGCTGAGGGAAAAATAGAAGAATTTGGGGAGACACTGGATTTAGCCATTAACCAGGAACATGCTAGCCCCCCCCCCCCCTGCAAATGACAGCACCCTCCTGTTATGAGACGGCTGGCTAAAGGAGGTCGGTGACCCAGGATCCATACTTCAGGCCAAAACCACCAGACTGATAAAGAAAGGTAGCATACATCAGACACAAGGATAGTACAGTGGACAGTACCATGCAAACCATCCTCCCCCCTCCTCCTCCTTTGCATGTAAGAAACCAGGCAATCGCTCTGCACATACCTGTAGCCAGGAAGCAGGAGACACAGGGAAGCTGCCGCAACGCCGACAGTACTTCCCAAGAGAACTGTGGTTTGACAGCTTTTTGAATTCCCCGACGGAATGCCGTCAGCGGTGACGCACCCGAGATCGTGAGTGCGCATGCGCGAACCAAGCCTCGGCTTCACTCGCGACGCACTGCGCATGCGCGGGACTGGGATGCGGCTGTCCGATTGGCCGGGACAGAGGAGGAGGAGGAAGGCGTCTTGGAATGCAGGAAGCGTCCCAGCGCCATTGGGCTCTAAAATACCACTAGCACCAGGGAAGAAACGAATCAGTGTCCACCAGTGCCACGTATCAGTGCCAAGAATCAGTGTCAACCAGTGCCACGTATCAGTGTCCACCAGTGCCACGTATCAGTGCCACAAATCAGTGTCCACCAGTGCCACGTATCAGTGCCACAAATCAGTGTCCACCAGTGCCACAAATCAGTGTCCACCGGTGCCACATATCAGTACCATGTATCAGTGTCCACCAGTGCCACGGATCAGTGCCACGGATCAGTGTCCACCAGTGCCACGTATCAGTGCCACAAATCTGTGTCCACCAGTGCCACGTATCAGTGCCACAAATCAGTGTCCACCAGTGATTGTACGTGAGTTTTACATTGTAGAAATAATATTCAGTATAGTGTGGAGTCCTGTGTTCTGTGTGTAATTGGCATGTAGTCTGGCAATAGAAAAGTTGGAGATCTAAATGCGACACATGGCAGATGTAGCATCGATGACAGAAAAAAGTATTTTACAATGCCACTTTGTCACCTCTATCACTTCTCTATGCTGCAATAGTCCATTATTTCAATCCTCCATTGAAAAAAAAAAAAAAGACACACAGTATTACAATGCAGCCAATAACCCTTAAAAGTAGTATTAAACCTTCACCCTCTTTTACTTAATATAAATATGAGGCAGTTTACAATAAGCATCTCAGAATAAACTATGAAGATAGAATTCTGGAAAAAAAACTCTTTTCTATCGCTGCTGTATGCTCATCTAACCTAGCTCTACAATTAGAGGAGTTGGGAATATAAACGGGATAGATGGTAGAATACCTAATTAATACTAAAAACTCAATACACATGAATTAAATATTCAACCAGTAAATAAAAAAAAATACTTTTTTTTTCAAAAGTCTTACCACACCATGTCCAATGCCATGGGATTTGATTTTGGCTCCAAAACTGTGTAGTGAGTTTCTCTGTAGCTTGGAGGGGGGAAGGGACAGTCACTATCCTTCAATGCTTCCATAACATTTCATTTCAATGTCACCTTCTGTGTCACTGCTGAGCAGCTTTCAGCATTAGCACCAGTGTCTATGGACCTCAAAACGCATTCAAAACGGCCCAAATAATGCAGGGTCTACTTGAAAGTCGTTGCGACTTAAAGTCACACAAATTTGAACAGTACTCATTGGGAATCATGGAGTATGATTTGTCATGCGATATTTTAGTTTCAAATCGCATGACAAGTCGCACTGGTGTGAAAGGGTATTCAATGTACCAAAAACCCTATGTTAAGAGGTCGTACCTAAAAAAAACATTTAATTTGTATCCAACCAGGAAGGCCCTTGCAATACACAGCAGAATGTTAGTCTAAGGCCCCTTTCCCACTTGTGCGACTTGTCCTGAGACTTGGGCCTGCCAAGTCGCATGACACGCTGTACCCCATGATTTTCAATGAGAACCGTGCATATCTGTGCGATTTCAAGTCACAGAGACTTCAAATTAGTCCCTGCATTACTTTGTCCGACTTTGATGTGTCAAAATGACTGCAAAATCGCACGACTTCTAGGTCGCACAAGTGTGAAAGTGGCCAAACTGAGCAAGAAAATTGTATAGTGTACAGCAGGGTTAAGAATCTGTTCATACAATTTGAGCTTGTGTGTGGTGGTGTGCATTTCTGCATGTCACTTTTAGGGCAGACCATTCATTTCAAAGGGGTTCCCTATGTGCCAGAAGTCCCTGAACCTTTTGAGAAATAGATATTGCATCACAGAGCGCTTTTCTGCCTAAATGTGTGTATGCAATTGCAGATATATAAGGGGGGGGGGGCAATAACGGTGATGATCAAGCAGAAAAACAACTAGTAAGATATGCTGGGGTGCTAATAAGAATCAATTACGCTTTCCCCAATTCACAAAAATGCCACGCCTTTCCAGATGCGTCTCTATAATGGCACTGCCGCAGGTCTGGACAAGGGTAGCGTGTTTTTGCGCATTGCGTGATAACATGATTTTGCACAAGGTTCCACAACACACTGGTGTGAATTAAACCGCTCCGTCGCACCTGCAAGGAAAACAAACAATTATATATATATATATATATATAACCACAAAATGAAGGTGCTCCATCAAAAAATGAGATGGATTAAAATCTCCTAAGCAAACATTTACAGAAACGTAATAATGTTTAATATCAGTTTATAGCTGTAAAATTTGATGTTATATGACAAAGATAGTCATATTGCTTTCATAGCCTGTCATTTCCAAAGTAAGCTCCTGTGGCGCTGCTGAGCAGCTTTCAACTTCACCACCAGTGCTGATGGACTTTATCTCTGGATAGTTTGTAGAGCATGTCATTAGCAAAGTAACCTGCTGTGGCGCTGCTGAGCAGATTTCACGTCTCCGGATCACTGGACATATAGTTACATTGTTATTAAATCACAACAGAGGGAGGCTAGAAGGAGGTGACGGAAAGGTCACTGCATACAGGAGAGCAAGCATTCTGACTGTGCACGTTATAAAGTAAGCTAGGCATATACATCATACAATCTCATTGTACAATTTTTCTTTTAGATTGACCAAAACCATATAATAGTGGGTGAAACCTAAACAACACATTCAATTGGTATCCAATCAGGCAGGCCCTTGCACTGCACAGTCGGAGGTATCTAAAGAGGATTGTACAAGAAGATTTTATAATGTATTGACAGCTTAACGTTCTGTTCACAACATTGGAGCATGCGTGTGGTTCTGTGCGTGTCTGGGCATCGCTTCTAGGGCAAACTATTCATCTAAATGGGCTTCCCTACATGGCAGAAGAATCGACTGACCCTTTTCAAAAATAGCAATTGCGTCACCATGTGCTTTGCTGCATTCGAATTGTGTGCGTCCGCAGATATGTGGGGGTGCGATTAAAAATATGGCCCCATTCAGACCTGGGCATTTTGTAGAAGTGCACAAAATTGCGTAATTTTCCTGAGACTTGGGACTGCCAAGTCGCATTAAACACGCCATGCCCCAAGATTTTCAATGAGTACCGTGCATGTCTGTGCAATTTCAAATCGCAAAGACTTCAAAGTAGTCTCTGCACTACTTTGGTCGGACTTTGATGTGTCAAAATGACTGCAAAATTGCACGACTGCTAGTTCGCACAAGTGTGAAAGTGGCCAAACTGACCAAGAACATTGTATAATGTACGGCAGGCTTAAGAATCTGTTCATACAATTTGAGCTTGTGTGTGGTGGTGTGCATTTTTGGATGTCACTTTTAGGGCAGACCATTCATTTCAAAGGGGTTCCCTATGTGCCAGAAGTCCCTGAACCTTTTGAGAAATAGATATTGCATCACAGAGCACTTTTCTGCGTTTAAGTGTGTGTGCGATTGCAGATATATAAGGGGGGGCAATAATGGTGATGATCAAGCAGAAAAAAAACTAGCAAGATATGCTGGGTTGCTAATAATAATCAATTACGCTTTCCCCAATTCACAAAAATGCCACGCCTTTCCAGATGCGTCTCTATAATGGCACTGCTGCGCGTCTGGAAAAGGGTAGCATGTTTTTGCGCATTGCGTGAAAACATGATTTTGCACAATGTTCCACAACACACTGGTATGAATTAAGTCTAATGGGCAGCTCTAAATACCACACGTGTAAACGTGCATCATCGCAGAAGAGCGCGGTTATGCTCCGTCGCACCTGCCAGGAAAACGAACAATCGTATATATATATATATATATATATATATATATATATATATATATAACCACAAAATGAAGGTGCTCCATCGAAAAATGAGATGGATTAAAATAAAAAATGTCAGTTAGGGGTCCGATCTGTCAGCCGCAACATTGCAGTCCCGCAAAAAATTGCAAATGGCCACCAATATTAGTAAAAAAAAACAATAAAAAAATGACATTAATCTTTCCCATAGTTAGTAGACGCAATAACTTTTGTGCAATCCAATCAAAAACGCTTATTGAGATTTTTTTTTTTCCAAAAATATGTAGCAAAAAACAAATTGGCCTAAAATGTTAAAAAATTTTGATTTTGATTTTTTTTTGGGAATGTTATATAGCAGAATGTGAAAAATCTATTTTTTTTTTGCAAAATTGTCGCTCTTTTTTTGTTTATAGCGCAAAAAAAATAAAAATCGCACAGGTGATCAAATACCACCAAAAGAAAGCTCTATTTGTGGGAAAAAAAGGAGGTCAATTTTATTTAGGTACTGCGTCGCATGACCGCGCAATTGTTCGTTAAAATAACGCAGTGCCGAGTCGCAAAATAGGGCCTGGTCATTAAGGGGGAAAATCCTCCGGTCTGAAAGTGGTTAACATGCTGGAGAATTAAAGCCTCAGCATCCAAAAGTTGACATACTTAGCACATTAAAAGAAACAACCTATATTAAACTGTGAAGATGGAGCTCAGCAAAATGCAGCAGTGCTAAAATACAGTTCCTATACACAATTCCATATATATATATATATATATATATATATATATATATATATTTTTTTTTTTTTTTTTTCAATCATTGATGCTATATCTGCCATGTATAGAATTTAGATCTCCAACTTTTCTATTGCCAGACTACATGCCAATTACACACAGAACACAGGACTCCACACTATACTGAATATTATTTCTATAATGTAAAACTCACATACAATATGCCTTATTATACTGCAGTTAATAACCCAAAGACTCGTATTAAGCCCCCAGGATCCTAAACCTAACATATATATATATATATATATATATATATATATATTTTACAATGCCACTTTGTCACCACTATCACTTATCTATGCTGCCATAATCCATTATTTCAATCCTCCATTGAAAAAAAAAATAAAATTACACACTTTATGCAGTAGTACAATACAGCCAATAACCCTAAAAGTAGCATTAAACCTTCACCCTCTTTTACTTAATATAAATATGAGGCAGTTTACAATAAGCATCTCAGAATAAACTATGAAGATATAATTCTGTAAAATAACTCTTTTCTTTCGCTGCTGTATCCTCATCTACCCTAGCTCTACCATTAGAGGAGTTGGTAATATAAATGGGATAGATGGTAGAATACCTAATTAATAATAAAAACTGAATACACATGAATTAAATATTACATCAGGAAATTACTTTTTTTTTCTAAAGTCTTACCCCACCCTGGGCCTTGCGCCATGCCATGAGATTTGCTTTTGGCTCCAAAACTGTGTAGTGAGTTTATCTGTAGCTTGGAGAGGGGAGGGGCGAAGGGGAGGGAGGGATAGTCACTATCTTTCAATGCTTCCATAACATTTCATTTCAAAGTCAACTTCTGTGGCACTGTTGAGCAGCTTTCAGCATTAGCACCAGTGTCTATGGACCTCAAAACGCATTCAAATCGGCCCAAAGTAATGCAGGGACTACTTGGAAGTTGTTGCGACTTGAAGTCGCACAAATTTGAACGGTACTCATTGGAAATCATGAAGTATGATTTGTCATGCGACTTTGCAGTCTCAAGTTGCACGACAAGCCGCACTAGTGGGAAAGGGTATTCGATTTACCAAAAACCATATATTAAGCAGTCGTACCTAAACAACACATTTAATTTGTATCCAAACAGGATGGCACTTGAAATACACAGCAGAAGGTTAGTCTAAGGCCCCTTTCCCACTTGTGCGACTTGTCCTGAGACTTGGGCCTGCCAAGTCGCATGACACGCTGTACCCCATGATTTTCAATGCGAACCGTGCATATCTGTGCGATTTCAAGTCACAGAGACTTCAAAGTAGTCCCTGCATTACTTTGTCCGACTTTGATGTGTCAAAATGACTGCAAAATCGCACGACTTCTAGGTCGCACAAGTGTGAAAGTGGCCAAACTGAGCAAGAAAATTGTATAGTGTACAGCAGGGTTAAGAATCTGTTCATACAATTTGAGCTTGTGTGTGGTGGTGTGCATTTCTGCATGTCACTTTTAGGGCAGACCATTCATTTCAAAGGGGTTCCCTATGTGCCAGAAGTCCCTGAACCTTTTGAGAAATAGATATTGCATCACAGAGCGCTTTTCTGCCTAAATGTGTGTATGCAATTGCAGATATATAAGGGGGGGGGGGCAATAACGGTGATGATCAAGCAGAAAAACAACTAGTAAGATATGCTGGGGTGCTAATAAGAATCAATTACGCTTTCCCCAATTCACAAAAATGCCACGCCTTTCCAGATGCGTCTCTATAATGGCACTGCCGCGCGTCTGGACAAGGGTAGCGTGTTTTTGCGCATTGCGTGAAAACATGATTTTGCACAAGGTTCCACAACACACTGGTGTGAATTAAACCGCTCCGTCGCACCTGCAAGGAAAACAAACAATTATATATATATATATATATAACCACAAAATGAAGGTGCTCCATCAAAAAATGAGATGGATTAAAATCTCCTAAGCAAACATTTACAGAAACGTAATAATGTTTAATATCAGTTTATAGCTGTGAAATTTGATGTTATCAATAGATTTAGACAGAGATAGTCATATTGCTTTCATAGCCTGTCATTTCCAAAGTAAGCTCCTGTGGCGCTGCTGAGCAGCTTTCAACTTCACCACCAGTGCTGATGGACTTTATCTCTGGATAGTTTGTAGAGCATGTCATTAGCAAAGTAACCTGCTGTGGCGCTGCTGAGCAGATTTCACGTCTCCGGATCACTGGACATATAGTTACATTGTTATTAAATCACAACAGAGGGAGGCTAGAAGGAGGTGACGGAAAGGTCACTGCATACAGGAGAGCAAGCATTCTGACTGTGCACGTTATAAAGTAAGCTAGGCATATACATCATACAATCTCATTGTACAATTTTTCTTTTAGATTGACCAAAACCATATAATAGTGGGTGAAACCTAAACAACACATTCAATTGGTATCCAATCAGGCAGGCCCTTGCACTGCACAGTCGGAGGTATCTAAAGAGGATTGTACAAGAAGATTTTATAATGTATTGACAGCTTAACGTTCTGTTCACAACATTGGAGCATGCGTGTGGTTCTGTGCGTGTCTGGGCATCGCTTCTAGGGCAAACTATTCATCTAAATGGGCTTCCCTACATGGCAGAAGAATCGACTGACCCTTTTCAAAAATAGCAATTGCGTCACCATGTGCTTTGCTGCATTCGAATTGTGTGCGTCCGCAGATATGTGGGGGTGCGATTAAAAATATGGCCCCATTCAGACCTGGGCATTTTGTAGAAGTGCACAAAATTGCGTAATTTTCCTGAGACTTGGGACTGCCAAGTCGCATTAAACACGCCATGCCCCAAGATTTTCAATGAGTACCGTGCATGTCTGTGCAATTTCACATCGCAAAGACTTCAAAGTAGTCTCTGCACTACTTTGGTCGGACTTTGATGTGTCAAAATGACTGCAAAATTGCACGACTGCTAGTTCGCACAAGTGTGAAAGTGGCCAAACTGAGCAAGAACATTGTATAATGTACGGCAGGCTTAAGAATCTGTTCATACAATTTGAGCTTGTGTGTGGTGGTGTGCATTTTTGGATGTCACTTTTAGGGCAGACCATTCATTTCAAAGGGGTTCCCTATGTGCCAGAAGTCCCTGAACCTTTTGAGAAATAGATATTGCATCACAGAGCGCTTTTCTGCGTTTAAGTGTGTGTGCGATTGCAGATATATAAGGGGGGGCAATAATGGTGATGATCAAGCAGAAAAACAACTAGCAAGATATGCTGGGTTGCTAATAATAATCAATTACGCTTTCCCCAATTCACAAAAATGCCACGCCTTTCTAGATGCGTCTCTATAATGGCACTGCTGCGCGTCTGGAAAAGGGTAGCATGTTTTTGCGCATTGCGTGAAAACATGATTTTGCACAATGTTCCACAACACACTGGTGTGAATTAAGTCTAATGGGCAGCTCTAAATACCACACGTGTAAACGTGCATCATCGCAGAAGAGCGCGGTTATGCTCCGTCGCACCTGCCAGGAAAACGAACAATCGTATATATATATATATATATATATATATATATATATATATATATTTTACAATGCCACTTTGCCACCACTATCACTTATCTATGCTGCCATAATCCATTATTTCAATCCTCCATTGAAAAAAAAAAAATAAAATTACACACTTTATGCAGTAGTACAATACAGCCAATAACCCTAAAAGTAGCATTAAACCTTCACCCTCTTTTACTTAATATAAATATGAGGCAGTTTACAATAAGCATCTCAGAATAAACTATGAAGATATAATTCTGTAAAATAACTCTTTTCTTTCGCTGCTGTATCCTCATCTACCCTAGCTCTACCATTAGAGGAGTTGGTAATATAAATGGGATAGATGGTAGAATACCTAATTAATAATAAAAACTGAATACACATGAATTAAATATTACATCAGGAAATTACTTTTTTTTTCTAAAGTCTTACCCCACCCTGGGCCTTGCGCCATGCCATGAGATTTGCTTTTGGCTCCAAAACTGTGTAGTGAGTTTATCTGTAGCTTGGAGAGGGGAGGGGCGAAGGGGAGGGAGGGATAGTCACTATCTTTCAATGCTTCCATAACATTTCATTTCAAAGTCAACTTCTGTGGCACTGTTGAGCAGCTTTCAGCATTAGCACCAGTGTCTATGGACCTCAAAACGCATTCAAATCGGCCCAAAGTAATGCAGGGACTACTTGGAAGTTGTTGCGACTTGAAGTCGCACAAATTTGAACGGTACTCATTGGAAATCATGAAGTATGATTTGTCATGCGACTTTGCAGTCTTAAGTCGCACGACAAGCCGCACTAGTGGGAAAGGGTATTGGATTTACCAAAAACCATATATTAAGCGGTCGTACCTAAACAACACATTTAATTTGTATCCAAACAGGATGGCACTTGAAATACACAGCAGAAGGTTAGTCTAAGGCCCCTTTCCCACTTGTGCGACTTGTCCTGAGACTTGGGCCTGCCAAGTCGCATGACACGCTGTACCCCATGATTTTCAATGCGAACCGTGCATATCTGTGCGATTTCAAGTCACAGAGACTTCAAAGTAGTCCCTGCATTACTTTGTCCGACTTTGATGTGTCAAAATGACTGCAAAATCGCACGACTTCTAGGTCGCACAAGTGTGAAAGTGGCCAAACTGAGCAAGAAAATTGTATAGTGTACAGCAGGGTTAAGAATCTGTTCATACAATTTGAGCTTGTGTGTGGTGGTGTGCATTTCTGCATGTCACTTTTAGGGCAGACCATTCATTTCAAAGGGGTTCCCTATGTGCCAGAAGTCCCTGAACCTTTTGAGAAATAGATATTGCATCACAGAGCGCTTTTCTGCCTAAATGTGTGTATGCAATTGCAGATATATAAGGGGGGGGGGGGGCAATAACGGTGATGATCAAGCAGAAAAACAACTAGTAAGATATGCTGGGGTGCTAATAAGAATCAATTACGCTTTCCCCAATTCACAAAAATGCCACGCCTTTCCAGATGCGTCTCTATAATGGCACTGCCGCGCGTCTGGACAAGGGTAGCGTGTTTTTGCGCATTGCGTGAAAACATGATTTTGCACAAGGTTCCACAACACACTGGTGTGAATTAAACCGCTCCGTCGCACCTGCAAGGAAAACAAACAATTATATATATATATATATATAACCACAAAATGAAGGTGCTCCATCAAAAAATGAGATGGATTAAAATCTCCTAAGCATACATTTACAGAAACGTAATAATGTTTAATATCAGTTTATAGCTGTGAAATTTGATGTTATCAATAGATTTAGACAGAGATAGTCATATTGCTTTCATAGCCTGTCATTTCCAAAGTAAGCTCCTGTGGCGCTGCTGAGCAGCTTTCAACTTCACCACCAGTGCTGATGGACTTTATCTCTGGATAGTTTGTAGAGCATGTCATTAGCAAAGACACCTGCTGTGGCGCTGCTGAGCAGATTTCACGTCTCCGGATCACTGGACATATAGTTACATTGTTATTAAATCACAACAGAGGGAGGCTAGAAGGAGGTGACGGAAAGGTCACTGCATACAGGAGAGCAAGCATTCTGACTGCGCACGTTATAAAGTAAGCTAGGCATATACATCATACAATCTCATTGTACAATTTTTCTTTTAGATTGACCAAAACCATATAATAGTGGGTGAAACCAAAACAACACATTCAATTGGTATACAATCAGGCAGGCCCTTGCACTGCACAGTCGGAGGTATCTAAAGAGGATTGTACAAGAAGATTTTATAATGTATTGACAGCTTAACGTTCTGTTCACAACATTGGAGCATGCGTGTGGTTCTGTGCGTGTCTGGGCATCGCTTCTAGGGCAAACTATTCATCTAAATGGGCTTCCCTACATGGCAGAAGAATCGACTGACCCTTTTCAAAAATAGCAATTGCGTCACCATGTGCTTTGCTGCATTCGAATTGTGTGCGTCCGCAGATATGTGGGGGTGCGATTAAAAATATGGCCCCATTCAGACTCTGGGCATTTTGTAGAAGTGCAGAAAATTGCGTAATTTTTTTGGCACTTGAAAAAAAGCACAGAAAAATGTGTCCCACTGGCAGTGACATTCATTGATAATTACTCTCCAAACGTGGCAAGTGTTCATGAGATTTTTTTTTTTTTTTTTTTAAAGTGTCACAACATCCATTTGATAAAAAAAAAAAACGCAACACTCGATGCTCAAAAGGCTATATGAGCCACTTTGGTGCTTTTGTCTCACATAGGACTGCCCATGCAATATAATTGCACCGCCTTATGCACGTAGTGTGAAAACATGCGCATAATCGCAACACCTGCCATCTCATAATTCTTGGGGGAGACTAGAAGGAGGTTACAGAAAGGTAACTGCTCAATAAAAAAGACTAAGAAATCCAGCAGTGCATCTTCTAATCCTAAACCGCTCATACATGATACAATAATATTTTACAATTTACCTTTAGGCCCCTTTCACACTTATGGGACCCAAAAGTTGCGCAATTTGCCACGATTTTACCGCGATCGTCACTGGACTTAAAGCAATGCCTATGTCTATTTACCACAAAACGCATTAAAATCATTCCACAGTAATGCAGGGGGACTACTTTGAAACCGTTGCGACTTGAAGTCGCACAAATATGAACAGTACTCATTGGAAATCATGGAGTACAACTTGTCATGCGACTTTGCAGTCCCAAGTTGCACTAGGGTTTTAGATATAACAAAAAACATATATTAAAAGGTCGTACCTAAACAACACTTTCAATTTGTATCCAACCAGGAAGGCCCTTGCAATACACAGCTGAAGGGATAGTCTAAGGCCCCTCTCACACTTGTGGGACTTTTCCTGTGACTTGGGACTGCCAAGTCGCATGACACGTCATACCCCATGATTTGCAATTAGTACGGTGCATATCTGTGTAACTTCAAAGTAATCCCTGCACTACTTTGTTCTGACTTTGATGTAGCAAAACCGCACGAATTTTAGGTCGCACAAGTGAGAAAGTGGCCAGACTGAGCAAGAAAATTGTATAGTGTACGGCCAGCTTAAGAATCTGTTCATACAATTGGAGCTTGTGTGTGGTGGTGTGCATTTCTGCATGTCGCTTTTAGGGCAGACCATTCATTTCAAAGGAGTTCCCTATGTGTCAGAAGGCACTGACCCTTGTGAGAAATAGATATTGCATCACAGAGCGCTTTTCTGCGTTTAAATGTGTGTAAACGTGCATCATCGCAGAAGAGAGCAGTTATGCTCCGTCGCACCTGCAAGAAAAACAAACAATCCTGTGTGTGTGTGTGTGTATATATATATATATATATATATATATATATATATATATATATATATATATATATATATATATATATATATACCACAAAAACGAAGGTGCTCCATCAAAAAAATGAGATGGATTAAAATCTCCTAAGCAAACGTTAACAGAAACGTAATAATGTTTAATATCAGTTTATAGCTGTGAAATTTGATGTTATTGTTCCGTGAAAAAACCATACCCGTGAGAAAACCATACCCTCGTCACTTCCGGTTCAGCTACGGAGGGTATGGATTTCTCACGGTAGTTAAACTTGCGGCGCTTACATTAAAACAGCTTATCTGCAACATAAATCATCTCCGCTCTTCGCCCTGTCACTGCCCTCATCTCCGGTAATAAATATAAAAGCGGATCACGGAGCCGCGATCGCCGTCACATGTACATCTCATACTCCCGCCGCTGCTTTTATATTTATTACCGGAGATGAGGGAAGTTACAGCGATAGCAGAGGAGATGATTTATGTTGCAGCCGAAGTGTTTTAATGTACCCGCCGCAAGTATTACATTAGACACAGTGTCGTGAGAATTTCATGCCCACCGAGCATGCGCACTTGTCAAATCCTCTCGTGTTTATTTACGTATCCGGGGCTCTGAGCATGCGCACTGCTGCGCTGCTCAGCTGTTTCAGACCGGAAGTGACGACGGTATGGTTTCTCCACGGGGTATGGTTTTACTTTTTTAATGTTACAACTATCAATAGATTTAGACAGAGATGGTCATATTGCTTTCATAGCCTGTCATTTCCACAGAAACCTCCTGTGGCGCTGCTGAGCAGCTTTCAACTTCACCACCAGTGCTGATGGACTTTATCTCTGGATAGTTTGTAGAGTATGTCATTACCAAAGTAACCTGCAGCTGCGCTGTCGAGCAGCCTTCACGTCTCCGGATCACTGGACATAATGGTGTACTTTTATGAACAGGTGAATTTTTTTCTCCGTTGGCTTCTCTGCAGTTCTCCAGGGAAAATGATCACATCTGGCACCCTTTATATGAATCTGAGAACTTCAGTTCTCCCAGGGTGATCAGAGGAGAAGGGTTTTCTCGGAGATCTGTGTAGAAGTCAATGGAATGCCTGTAATCTCGTGAGACAAAGCGAGATTACAGTAGTATGAAAATCCCTGGCGCCCTTTAACAAGCAGTGATAAATTATCACTGCTGAGTACACAAGGTTAATAAATAATAGTCCCCTTACATAAATATATATATGTATATATACACTGAATACACACACACATACATTGTATATATATATACACATTAAATATATATCTACAGGTATGTGTGTACATATATACATGTATATATACATAAATATGGCAGGGGGACATGATTACTGTGTTGGGGGGTCTGAACGAGGAAGAAGGAAGTCGATAATCTTCCTTTTTCCCCCCTCAGTTCTCCCCCGATTCTGTCTTCACTCCCCGCTTCACAAGCTCCAGGCTGGTGGACCCGGGAGTGTGAATTCTGGCACAGATCGCCAGTGAATTGCGGGGATTGCAGCTTCATAGCCTGGCTGTTTCTGTGTCTGTCAATGACAGATTCCCGTGTGAAGAGATGATCAGCAAAGAACATGTTCTCCGCTGATCATTTCTGTTTCATAAACAGAGGGAGGCTAGAAGGAGGTGACGGAAAGTTCACTGCATAATACAGGAGAGCAAGCATTCTGACTGCGCACATTATAAAGTAAGCTAGGCATACATCATACAATCTCATTGTACAATTTTTCTTTTAGATTGACCAAAACCATATAATAGCGGGTGAAACCTAAACTACACATTCAATTGGTATCCTATCAGGCAGGCCCTTGCACTGCACAGTTGGAGGTACATCTAAAGAAGATTGTACAAGAAGATTGTATAATGTATGGACAGCTGAACGTTCTGTTCACAACATTGGAGCAAGCGCGTGGTTCTGTGCGTGTCTTGGCATCGCTTCTAGGGCACACCATTCATTTCAATGGGCTTCCCTACGTGGTAGAAAAATCGACTGCTCCTTTTCAGAAATTGCAATTGCGTCACCGTGCACTTTGCTGTGTTTAGCTATGTGTGTGTTTGTAGATATGTGTAGGTGCCATTAACAATAAAGCCCCATTCAGACCTGGACATTTTTTACAAGTGCACCAAATTGCAAATTTTTGCCCCATTTGAAAAAAAAAAAAAAAAGAAGCGCAAGAAGTGTGTCACGCGTCAGTGTCAGTGTCAGTGACATTTATTGTTAATTACTCTCCAAATGCAGCAAGCGTACGTGCATATTTCTAAAAAAAAGTGTCACAACGTGCATTTAAAAAAAAAAGCACAACAATCGATGCTCAAAAGGCTATATGAGCTACTTTCATGTTTTTGTCACACATAGGGCCGCCCATGCAAAATAATTGCACCGCCTTATGCAGGTAGCATGATTACACGTGTATGTTTGCAACACCCTCCATTGCACAGTTTTTGGGGGGAGACTAGGAGGAGATTACAGAAAGCTCACTGCTTAATAAATAAGTTCAAGAAATCAAACTGTGCATCGTCCAGATTTATGCTGACCATACATCATTCGACCCTATTATACAATATTAATTTAGATTTACGAAAAACGTATAAATATGATGTCAAATCTAAACAGCACTATCAATTTGTTTCCAAATAAGGCAGGCCCTACACCAATAAAGGTAAATCTTTAGATTGTATAATGTATGGCCATCTTAAGGATCTGTTCACAACATTGGGAATTACGTGCGGTAGTGTGCATTTCTCCACGTCGCTTCTAGGGCAGGCCAGGGACATACTAAAACATTAAATGTGAAAATGGCTTAATGTAGCTTAATGTGTAATAAAGTGCCTAAACCATAATCAATTGCCCTGAAACTTTGCACAGACTAAATTGTTAACTTTCGTAATTTATCCTAGAAGTTTCATGTATTTTGGTCTTCCAGGAGGCATTAAAGTGGAGTTCCACCCATTTTAATAAGTTCAGATGTGTGTAATCCCCATAAAAAATACTTTTACCAATGGAAACTATTTTATTTTTTTTTTCTGCAAGGAAATACCTTTTTATCTTCTTTATTGATCCTCACATTCCCGGGTCTGGCCGCCTATAGGCGATTATGTCATTCGTCTAGTGACAAAATCTTGCATTATTACACCGGCACCAGCTGTACTCGGATGTATTGCATTTAGTCTTTGCTCCGCCCCCCCCCCTTGCCCGCCTCCTCTCAGTGAGCTCTACGGGATGTAATGCTTTCAGTCTGCGCTTACTGAGAGGAGGCGGGGCAGAGGTGGGGCGGAGCACGGACTCAAAGCAATACATCCCCTAGAGTTCACTGAGAGGAGGCGGGGCGGAGCACGGACTCAATGCAATACATCCGAGTACAGCTGGTGCCGGTGTAATAATGCGAGATGTTTTTCACTAGGCGATTCGCAAGGGCTGCTGGGATGTGTCACTTGCAAATCGCCGAATGACGTAATCACCTATAGGCAGCCGGACCCGGAAGTGAGGATCAATAAAGAAGATAAAAAGTTATTTCCTTGCAGAAAAAAAAAATAGTTTCCATTGGTAAAAGTATTTTTTAAGTCACAAGCAACCAGTCACAGCACTCTGACCAGTTATGGGCTCAGGCATGTTTGGATCCTAGTCCCAACCCTCCTGAGCAATCCCACCAGGAAGCTGTCACTACACACCGCCATTCACAAGCAGCATGTGTATGCACAGCTGTGGGCCAGGAAGTGCCTCATTGCCTATGATTGGTAGTGTGCAGTGATGGCTTCCTGGTGGGATGGCTCAAGTGGGTTGGGACTAGAAAACAAACATGCCTTAGCCCATCCCCATCCATGGCTAGCAAGAGTCTGACAGCTGCTGTGGCTGGATGAGTCTGGGTAGTGCATCTAGCAATGTGTGTACATTTAGGACAGTATGCACCCAGATTTGAATGCCCTGAACGCAAGCAGACTGTTCCGGGCCTTTTTTCCTGGGTTCATACTGGCTTTACCTGAAGTACACCGTCCAGCCACTCAGTTTGACAGGCTGTTGCCAACAGGGATAGGCACTGTTCCTGTGCCCTCCAGCTGCAACTAAAAGCCAGAACTTTTCCACTGTTTGGGAGTTCTGCTGCAAACCAAACAGAGGGGTTTTTGGTCCATCTCTAGTCATAAATTATCTAAATTATTATCCTGTAGTTTTATGGCCATAATCCCCCTCTGATACTTTTAGGCTCCAGTTACACTTGTGCAACTTGTCATGCAACACCTTGACCATCACTTGCATGCATGGACACATTGGCTAACAAGCCTAACATGTAGTGGAATTTAGAGGCAGGAAATAAAAAAAAAAAAACGAAAACACACCAGATGGCCCTAGGAGCAGATGTCAAAAACGTCCATGTGGCCTAAAATTTTCAAGAAAGCTTGCTGTTCACACTGCTCTTGTACAAGCTGAAGTCCAGTAGCGGGGCAAGGTCATGCAGTCAGTGGCGTAGCCGTTGGGGGCTGATGGAACGGTGGACGCAACTTTTTTTGGGGGGGGGCGCATCCCACACCCGCCAGTCACTGTCCACCCTTCTTTTTTTTCAGAAAATATCCCTCCCAGTGGCCTGACCTCCTGATTTTCCCCACTTGGACTGCGCTCCGCCTCCGTGACTGCCACTCTGATGGATGAGCGGCTCAGCGGGGGACTGGCTGAAATTGTCATGTGTGGCCACGGGGCAGGGCTAGCTCTGCGGTGAAGATCACAGTCAGTCAATGTGCAGCGCCGCTTCTGGAGTCTCGCCTTGCGAATAGCAGAAACAGCTAGGGGAGGAGTCAGGGGAGTGAACAGCTAGGTCAGTGTAGGGGTTGCAAATTACGTACCTTGCCCCAGGCGCTGACAAACCACACTATGCCACTGCATCCAGTGCCCATGGTAAAAATGCCAAACTGCACCCTCACTTGACCCCAGTGGAGTATTGGGCGGGAGCTAATATTCAGCATGGTGAACCAAAATGTATGTAAGATCACCATCAGTGGGACATGTTCTATCCCACAGTAAATTATGTCACTAATAGTAATGTAGAAAGAAATGCCCCAGCATTAGTACGAGGGGAAAAAAGGACCATATTGGTTAAAGAAATGTTCCTGCTTTGGTGGATCCCATGTCAGTAGTGCCACCTGCGGCAAACAGGTCCCCCGCGTCAGTAGTGTCACTGTCAGGAAACAGGTCCCCTGTGTCAATAGTGTCACCGTCAGGAAACAGGTCCCCCGCGTCAGTGTCACTGTCAGGAAAATGTCCCCCGCATCAGTGTCACTGGCGGCAAACAGGTCCCCCGCATCAGTAGTGCCACTGGCGGCAAACAGATCCCCCGCGTCAGTAGTGTCACTGGTGACAAATGGGTCCCCCCGTGTCAGTAGTGTCACTGGCAGCAAGCAGGTCCCCCGCATCAGTAGTGTCACTGGCGGCAAACAGGTCCCCCGCGTCAGTAGTGCCACTGGCGGCAAACAGGTCCCCCGCGTCAGCAGTGCCACTGGCGGCAAACAGGTCCCCCGCGTCAGTAGTGCCACTGGCGGCAAACAGGTCCCCCGCGTCAGTAGGGCCACTGGCGGCAAACAGGTCCCCCGCGTCAGTAGTGTCACTGGCAGGAATTTATACTTGCCACAGCATATGTGTACACCATCTGCTGCCTTTGCAGCTCATGAGCCCTGCCCTACTGCAGGTACTCAGGGTCTTTAATGTTTGTTCTCTGCACTCTCCCATAGACTTCAGAAACATTGCGTGTGTTCGGGGCACTCTCATAAAATGCAACAAAAACACACAATTTAATAGACTATGGGAAAGAGTGGGTAACCCTACGCTGTGCTGCAGCCAAACAACGATGGAGCAGTTGAGGGGTAAAAAAAAAAAAAAAAACAAAAAAAATAAAACTAGACTCAAAATTAGCATTTTTTTTACTGCTCCCTAATTTGAAATGTAACCAAGCTTTAAGGAAAGCAATGTGGTTATAAGAAGGAGAGGGGATCTCTGGGAATAACTTGCATCATTAATCCTCTGTGCACTTACAGTTTTGGTCTCAGCGCAGCAACTGCCTCTTCATCCCCACTCTAGTCATGTGATATATGTCACATGGCAAGGAAAATCGAAGAAGACCAGTTTGCCTTTACTCTCCTGCAGGCACCCATGGTGAGAAGATTTCCAGCATGAGTGCCTCCCTGCTTGCTCCATCTTGCTGCTGGAGGGAGGAGAGATCCTCCCTCTGGCAGCATTTGCAGCCGCTGCAATGTGCCCTGTTCTGAATGACAGAAGTGAAGACCGCATCATTCCTACTGTTCAGGCAATGGGTGAAAGGGTCACTGACAAGCTTACAGTGCACCCCCCCCCCCCCCCTTGTACCAACCCAAAGGAAAAAAAATGTTGGTCCCAATTACATTCCAATCTGTTGTATGAATCACACAATTTTTTTTGTAAAAAAAAAACACATTTTATTTTACAACATACAAGAGCAGGTGCAATGCTTAATAATACATAAGATGGTAGAAGTGCCGGAAAGAAAACCCATAATTGAGCCATGGTGGCATAGCAAAATACAAATGACAGCTCCGGTATTATATATGACTTTACAGTAGGTTGAAGGAAGGAATAATTGCTGGATCGAATTTCAACTGATTTCTGCTGAAACTGCCAAATTTCAATCCATCTATGGCCAGCTGGAAAGGAAGAGAGATCGAACAAGAAGAGAGATTAATATATAAAACGAATCCAATCTGTAGTCATAAGTCTTAAATTGCTTTTACTTGTAAATCCAAGTGCTTAACCTATAAAATGGTGATTTGACTATTTTCAACAGTTTCAAATGACAAATGTTTGACATAGTTATAGTCTGGTTAGAAAACAAACAAAAAGACACAGGTCCATCTAGTTTAAACCAAATAAAATGGTTTATTACACACACAATCCTATACACACACAAATTCCTTCCTGATCCACCAAAGTCAGATATTCCCTGGATCAACTTTACCTATAAATGTTAGCATGTAGTTATGTTTATCTAGGAAAGAATACATGCCTTTCTTAAAGCAGTCTACTGAGCTGGTCAGAACCACCTCTTGAGTGAGTCCATTCCACATTTTCACAGTTCTTGATGTGAAGAAGCCTTTACATATTTAGAGATGCAATTTATTTTCCTCCAGACCTAAAGAGTGGCCATTGGTATGCAGAATGTCAGCTTGAAAAAGACTGTGGCTGTTTGAAATTGACTGGTAAGCGGACTTGTATATTTACAAAGATTTTATAAATATACAGAATTTATATAGCGCAAACAGTTGTTTTGGTGCTTTATGAAATAAAGGAGACCATACAATTCAATACAAGAGGGTTATGAGGGCCCTGGTCCTGCAAGCAAGCTTACAACCTGATAAGACCGCTTTTAAAAGTAAAAGCAGTTTGACAATTATTAACTACACGTCCTTTGACTGGTATGGTAGCAGTGAGTATGGAGAATGTTTGATATGGTAGTATGCTAGTTTGACTTTAATTAACTACTTGCCGACTGCTCACATGGAGCGTACTGCGGCAAAGTGGCTCGATTCCGTCCAGCGACATAGACCTACGTCACAGGACTCCTCGCCTTGTTGGCGGCGCGCACGCACCGCCGGAGGCTTGCTCCAGCTGTGTTCAGACACAGCGGGAGTCGGGACAGGGGAGGAGAGGCAGTGATCACCCCCGCTCTTCCCCGAAAACAAATTGGCCTAACAGGTTAAAAAATTTACATTTTTACATTTTCTTTTGGGGAATTTCAGAATAAAAAATGTGAAAAATATTGTTATTTTTTCAAAATTGTCGCTATTTTATTGTTTATAGCGCAAGAAGTAAAAATCGCACAGGTGATCAAATACCACCAAAAGAAAGCTCTATTTGTGGTGAAAAAAAGGACAAATTTAATTTGGGTACAGCATCACACGTCCGCGCAATGGTCTGTTAAAGTAACACAGTGCCGAATCGCAAAATATGGCCTGGTCAGGAATGGGGTAAAATCTTCCGGTCTTAAAGCGGTTAAAAATACGCTCATTGAGAATTTTGTTGTCAAAGACATGTAACTAAATACATTTTGGCATAAAAATATGACAAAAATTGAATATATTAATATTTTTAAACTGTCAAAGTAGAAAAATATTATTTTTTCAAAATTGTTGCATTTTTTTTATTAATATCGCGAAAAATGAAAAGCACAGAGGCGATCAAATACCCCCAAAAGAAAGATCTGTTTGTGGGGAAAAAAAGGACATAAATTTTGTTTGGGTACAGCATTGCATGATCGCGCAATTGTCAGTTAAAGTCACACAGTGCCAAGTTGCAAAAAGTGGCCTGGACGTAAAGCAGGAAAATCCTCTGGTCCTAAAGTGGTTAAAAAAGTGTAAGGCAGGCCCTAATCGATGCAATGGATTCCCTCATCAGCAGTCAGTGTTGCCAAGGGAAGCCCTCTCACTACACTATTGTGTTCTGCCAGCAAGTGGAGACTTCCTTGCCGGCAGAACTCAAAGATTAGGGTTTCTGGCTAAAGCTGGCAGCACTAATGGTTTTAGGAAAAACCCAACAGGCTGCTTGTACACAAGTCAGCTGATAGATCAACTTGTGTACAACCAGCCAGCCCTTCCATGGATCAAAATGTGGCTGGTCCCTGTTGAACTGGCCAAATTTTGATGCTTGTGAGGCCAGGTTAACTGCCTATATATACATATATATATATATATATGTGTGTGCGTGGGGAGAACAAAAGTATCAGAGCTCTTTTTTGGCTG
>NC_138778.1:112637377-112788712 GCF_965119305.1 Pelophylax lessonae
CCTCATCTCACAGATCAAGTACAGTAAAACCTTGGATTGCGAGCATAATTCGTTCTGGAAACATGCTTGTAATCCAAAGCACTCGTATACCAAAGCGAATTTCCCCATAAGAAATAATGGAAACTCAGATGATTTGTTCCACAACCATTTATTCATAAGTCTTTCAGTTTATAGCCCATATAAAAAGATTATAGCATTGCGATAGGTTATATAGCCATAAAATGTCCATTCACAAATATACGCTTCCACAAGGGGATTAGAAGCAAAATCCAGCAGGAGCTACAGAGTATAAAAGAGAAGAGAGGCGCCTCTAAGTGTAGCAATATGGTTCCATTTAATGAAGGTTTAACATTTAGCAACTCACATGGTTGATGAATAAAATAGGCACATCTCAGTATGCAGGCATCCGGGGTAAAGCTGTCCACATAGACCATCTTCTGCACCACCGGCTGCCAGTCTGTAATCCTGACCGGGAAGACCACCCTGCAGTAAAGCGATCTGAAAGCGAGGGGCAGCATGGAAGGGATGACGTAGATGGCGGTGCGAAGGACGGTCTATGTGGACAGCTTTAGCTTGGATGCCTGCATCCTTAGATGTGCCTGTTCCAATCCATCAACCATGTGAGTTGCTAAATGTTGTACCTTCATTAGATTTAACCATATTGCTTCACTTAGAGGCGCCTCTCTTCTCTTTTATACTCAGCTGTGACTTGAGGCTACTTGTATATCAAGACATCGCTTGTATATCAAGTCAAAATTTATTTGAAAATTTTGCTTGTCTTGCAAAGCGCTCTTTAACCAAGTTTCTCTCAAACCAAGGTTTTACTGTATATGCATTTGCTGTTTAAAATGAAGACTTTGAAATTACTTTAAAGCACCCTTTGGCATTTACTACGTACGCTTTTTTCTATACATTCAGGCTGTCATCTGCGGTCTTCATAGAGTAGAGAGTTTGCAGCATCCGTGTCTTCAGCTGTTAGAGAGAGATATACACATATTCACACACCTCATCTCACAGATCAAGTATATGCATTTGCTGTTTAAAATGAAGACTTTGAAATTACATTAAAGCACCCTTTGGCATTTACTACGTACGCTTTTTTCTATGCATTCAGGCTGTCATCTGCGGTCTTCATAGAGTAGAGAGTTTGCAGCATCCGTGTCTTCAGCTGTTAGAGAGAGATATACACATATTCACACACCTCATCTCACAGATCAAGTATATGCATTTGCTGTTTAAAATGAAGACTTTGAAATTACTTTAAAGCACCCTTTGGCATTTACTACGTACGCTTTTTTCTATACATTCAGGCTGTCATCGGCGGTCTTCATAGAGTAGAGAGTTTGCAGCATCTGTGTCCTCAGCTGTTAGAGAGAGATATACACATATTCACACACCTCATCTCACAGATCAAGTATATGCATTTGCTGTTTAAAATGAAGACTTTGAAATTACTTTAAAGCACCCTTTGGCATTTACTACGTACGCTTTTTTCTATGCATTCAGGCTGTCATCTGCGGTCTTCATAGAGTAGAGAGTTTGCAGCATCCGTGTCTTCAGCTGTTAGAGAGAGATATACACATATTCACACACCTCATCTCACAGATCAAGTATATGCATTTGCTGTTTAAAATGAAGACTTTGAAATTACTTTAAAGCACCCTTTGGCATTTACTACGTACGCTTTTTTCTATACATTCAGGCTGTCATCGGCGGTCTTCATAGAGTAGAGAGTTTGCAGCATCCGTGTCTTCAGCTGTTAGAGAGAGATATACACATATTCACACACCTCATCTCACAGATCAAGTATATGCATTTGCTGTTTAAAATGAAGACTTTGAAATTACTTTAAAGCACCCTTTGGCATTTACTACGTACGCTTTTTTCTATACATTCAGGCTGTCATCGGCGGTCTTCATAGAGTAGAGAGTTTGCAGCATCCGTGTCTTCAGCTGTTAGAGAGAGATATACACATATTCACACACCTCATCTCACAGATCAAGTATATGCATTTGCTGTTTAAAATGAAGACTTTGAAATTACTTTAAAGCACCCTTTGGCATTTACTACGTACGCTTTTTTTCTATACATTCAGGCTGTCATCGGCGGTCTTCATAGAGTAGAGTGTTTGCAGCATCCGTGTCTTCAGCTGTTATAGAGAAATATACATATTGGCATAGAGTTGCCTTTATTTTCACTCGGATACACAGCTCCCAGTGAAGCATTAGGGAGGGGGAAAAAATGAAGTATTTGGGGAATAGATGAAGGGCAATTTAGAATGAGGGGGAAAACATGACTTTCCAGCTTAGTAGAGCTCATCCTGCTGCCAGTAGTGTAGAGGCAGCTGTCAGCTGGGTTCTTATGTGTTTAACCAGTCGACATCTGCCCCTTCCCCCTTGAACGAGCTCTTTGTGACCCCGTAGTCATATTTCAGCTCTGTTCCAACGGCGAGATCTTCTTTAGCCACTAACAGAAGAACAGGGGTGGTGCCATCGCTCCGGTATCTCAGCTGGGGTTTCAAGTTCGGCCTCTTCCTTGAATGATTGATCTTCCGTCCAAAAGTGGTTGGTAGGGATGGATGACAGGGACACGGGACATTCTTGGCATCCACGCAGAGCCTTCGGCGGTTCTTCTTGTCCTCAAAGAAGAATAGGTAGCCCATTTCACCTGCCAAATAAACAAATTAAGTGACATGCTAATAATTTAAATTACAAAAATAAAAAAAAATAAAAAAATGTTGGCTCTCAATCAGAAAAATCTGTAAAAAAATGTTGCCTCTCAATCAGAAACAATGGACAAATGTATATATCAATATATCCTTATACCTATAAACACTCCTATAAATAGGATCTACTTCCCTACTCTGTGCAATCATTGCACAGAGCAGCCCTGATCCTCCTCTTCTTGGGTCCCCTGCCAGATCTCCTGGCTCCTCCCCCTAACAAGTGCCTCCATACCAGGCTGCTTGATCCTGAGCCAGCTGTGTCTACAGACCCAACCCCTGCTCCATTCTTACTGGCTGCGATTGACAGCAAGGGAAGTGCAGTCTTGTGTGGAAAATCGATGACTATCAGATGAACACAAACACCAGATACTAGGATTTACCAACTTCACCATCTTACCCGATGCCATGGAGTTCACAAGCTCCTCTCCTCTTTCACGGGTGACGATGGGTCCATGATAGTCACAGACCACCTCGCCTTTCTTGAAGGGCAAAGTCGTGAAGACCGTGTCGCCGGTGTTTCCAATGCGGTCTTCTACGATGGCAAGCCCTTTCCAGTCTTGTGAGGTGATCCGATTTTCTAGGTCTGCTTCTTCTTGTACATTCTGGATGTCTGCATTCGGCTTCCAGCTGTCCAGGACGTCCTCTGCTTTTGGCTGGTTCGTCGTCCATCCCTGTGTTCGAGCATAAGAGGTTACCTGCTCTTCTGTGGGAGGATTCCTCTTGAAATGTCCTGAAAGCAGAAGATGGTGTATTACAATATAATGCAAGAACATAATGCACTTAATTCAAAGATGCAAGGGAAAATATAAATGCTCACCGACGATCTCATTGACACGCATCGCGTACTGCTGCCTTCGCCACCTCTTGTAGCAGTAAGCTTGGTGTTCCGCAGTAAAGATGCGACATTCCTTCAGACCCGGCGGTTTGTTGTTGAGTCCCACTGGAAACAAATCTAGGACCTTCCTGAAGGCCACCTCCTTGTCATCGATTGGCACCGCTTCATCACCCTGTATCCTTGTGGCTCTAGAAATGAAAAGAGTGTTTAAACATTAAATTGATTGTCAATATAAAATGAAATTTAAAAAAAAAAAAAAAAAAAAAAAAAAAAAAAAAAAACCCCACACAGGTTCACACTTACCTGCTCTCTGTGCAACAGAATTGCACAGAGCGGCTGGAACCACCTCTTCTCGGGTACCCTGCCTCTTCTCTTTCCAGTGCCCACATAGGAAGCTGCTTCCTTTGGGGGCACTGGCGCAGGCTTGCTCCCGAGCACTGCTGTCTATGGCTATATACAATGGGATTTGGCCCTGCCCCCCACTCCCTCATCTCTGGGTTTTATTGACATCAGTGGGAGCCAATGGCTTCTGGTGCCTCGGCAGGGAGAAAGGGGAGAGGAAACCTGCAGATGTGCACAGTTCTGGATTGAATGAGGATTCAGGCAAGTATAAGGGGGTGATGGGGGAGATATTGACTAAACTTTTTTTTTCTTAATGCAAGGAATGCATTAAGGGATGTTTAGGCTTTATAACCACTTTAATACAAGTGTTAAATCCCAAATCTGAACACACCTTAGTAACAGTAACCTATTCAAAATTTTTACATTGTGTCTTTCTAGATTCCTATCAGCAATATACAACCTACCCTGACGTAGAAGGCATCCAGTCTATCTGAATCCTCTTCGCCATTACGGCACCCTTCACAATCTTGCTTTCGATATATTCACTCTTCGACTGGCCGAAGTAGTCTTCCAGAAGATCTTTCACTTTGTCATCGCACTGGGACAAACAGCACTGCTCGAAAGCCTCCCTTGCCTGCTGGTAAGTAACTGTAGGCAGGTTAAATCTAAAGGGTGAGAGATTTGCGTTAGATTTGTTTTAGTTTGTTGTCTGACATGGCTGTAAAACTGAAAAAAGTTTTGGTTACCTCAGATAGTCCTTTTACACACATTAGTGGCATAGCTGCATGACAAACTTTACATTTTACTTGCCTCTTATGGTACTGTGTAAGGTCATAAAAGATTGTGCGCTTTCCCCCCTCGCTGTTGACGAAAAAGTGGTCCCCTTTGCTGGAGGAGGAGGTCTTCAACAAAAAAGGTCGAATCTTTTGGAAATATGTGTTAAACCATACTTCCTCAGATCCTTCCAAGACCACGGTAGCCATCTTCGGGGGGGCCTCGGAGCTTCCGACATCCACCTTGACAACGGTTACATCCACAACCTCTGCATCGAAGTGGACGGTCTCACGTGCCCTCATCAGCCATTGATGTACCTGAAGGATAACAAAAAAAAAAAAAAAAACAGGCAGATGTCGGTGTAAGTGACACCCAATAAAACATTCGGTGTAAAACACTATTGACTTGTATAACACTCACGGTCATGTTTTGAATGACAGATGGTCTCTGTAAGTGCTGTAATGTCAGGAGCGCTTCCAGAAAATAAAGGACGGTCAGCCGGTCTTGATCTTCAAGCTCGAGTCCTTGATTTGCCCTACCTATCAGGGTGAGAAAATGAGGTTTTGCAAGGGACACAATCCTTTGGCATACCTCTGGATCACGAGCCTGATGTCTGTGGAGAAGAGAAATTGTTTTATTGCATGTTTGGCAAAATAAAATGTATGCCTTTAGCCAATTTCATACAAAGTTTATTGCCATCAGTGTCACCTACCCCATTTCCTTTTTTGCTTTGGCAGCTTTTTTGTTAATCTTGACACGTAGATCCTTCAGAAGGTCGAGAAATCCTGAAGTTGCTGCTTTCAAAGAAGGATCCTCCAGGCATCTTGGCTCTGATGCGACGTGCCTTGCAAATTTGTGAATGCTGTCCAGATAATTGAGTGCGGTGGACTTGCCGGCTCCAAATTCTTCAAGCTGCTGGAAGAAGTTGATGGTCCTTCCTGGCTGGAGGATGCACTTCAATGAAACCTCTTCGGAGTCCACGTAGTAAAGGTATCGGGCCACGTTGTTCACCTGAAAAGGAAGAAATTGAAATCTTATTAAAGCAGTTCCAAAAGGCTGAATTTTTATTTTAAACTTAATGCTTTCTCTGCATGAAGTAAAAAAAAAAAAAAAAAAAAAACCTGGAGTGCAGCTACACCCAGCCCCTCTTCCAAAATTACCTGAGCCTGATCTAGATGATTTAGCTGTGCACCGTGTCTCTCTCCCTTCTTTTAGGCTCAGTGACAGCAGTGGGAACTATTGGCTCCGGCTGCTGTCAATCAATGAGGGGGTGGGGTGGAGCCATGATTTATGGAGAGACAGAGCTGGCTTTGAAGAGAGTCTGTACTAGTGTTGCCATAGCAAGCACCTTGCTATGGTGGGCACTCTGAATGGATGAGCCACAAGCATAGGGGGGAACCTGAGGAACCTGAGAAGAACAGGATCAGGGCTGCTCTCTGCAAAACGATTGCACTAAGCAGGTAAGTATGACAGGTAAGTATGACAGGTTTGTTATCAAAAATGGGGGTTACAATCGCTTAAGATCATAAACTTTAAAAGAGGCCTTCCTAAAAAAAAAGTCTTCAGATTAACTTTGCAGTGTGTGAAATATGGGCTCTATTTTTAGTTCAATCTTATTTTATTAAGGGAAAAGAGTTTTACAGAGTGAGGGGAGAAGCATGGGGGGTATGAAACATAGAGAAAAATAAATTGTACATGAATGACATACAGTAAACTGTGACTAAGTGCATACAACAATCGATATCAATAAGTGCAAATAAGGAACATAAACCGCCAGGGCCATGGGATCCCGGCAGCAGCAAAATGACAAAAAACAGCAACGTGGGGTAGCAGGTGTTATCATAAACAGAAAAAAAAAAAAAAAAAATACAAGGAAAGGCCAGCACAGGCAGGAACACTATAATAGCTGCCATCACATGGGAGAATTGTGGGAGGTGTGGAAGGCATTGAGAAATATCCCGACATCCCAATGAGAAGCGCCTAAAAACAACAAATAAGTACAGAGTGATTGCCTTATGGTGTCCATGATATAGCCAGAGAGGGAAATAAAGGGAAAAGGGTGAAATAAAGCAGAAAAATGGAGAGAGGCATGTCCAGGGGACAAAGAAGTTGGAGAAAATCAGGATGGGCCGCCAACGTCCCACTACTTTTACCTGCCGTCTGATTGATTCCTTGGATTCTGAAGTCTCCAGGGATTTTTTATATCCTTGGATCCAAGGCGAATCCACCGAATGCTTCCTGTACAGTCCCGACATTTCTAGGCTCCGACGAGTGGATGTGCTGGGGGATGGGAAGGAGGAAGTACAATCAATGTTCATTTATCAGGCAAACTGTATGAACACAAGAGACATGTTAATATGTTGTTTTTTACCTTGGTTGCTCCTCTTCCATTTCCATTCCCTCTGCTTCCTCAGTGGTCTCTTCATCGGATCTGTAAGACCCATAAATGAGTCTATGCAGTTTTATAGCCTTCTAAAAACCTCCTTTAAATAAAGCTATGTTTAATACGTACCGTTGTCTTCCTGATGACTGGGGATAGATCATGGTTCCCCTGGCCTCAAGAAAACTTAAACAAAACTGGAGAGGCCTGACCGAACTTGGGTGCTCCAGGTCTTTGGATGAAACGATGCTCAGATGTCGGATCACATGGCGCATCTTCGACCGGGCTTCTTTGACAAGTTCCTTTATCTCGGCCTCGTCCGCATTCTTCCTGCAAACTCTTTTTAGGTGTGTTGAAAGATCGTTTTGCATCCTGAAGCACATCTTGCAGACCAGGGGTATCCTCGTGGTTCTGGGGAGAAAAACATTTTAGAAATCCATTCGATAAATCCCTGGTTAAAGGAAAAAAAAAAAAAAAAAAGTATAATGTATGGCCTGTCCTAGCGATATACCAAAAGAACTTCCCCCGGGCAGGGGCGTTGCTAGGTGGGAAAAAGACCAGGGGCTTCAGCCCAAAGGTACATTTGATAACCCCTCCCACATTTTAAAGTCCCACCCAAGCTCCTCCCAATGCCCCACTCATTCAAGGTGCTATGGAGAGGAGAGGAGCACAAGGGGTAAGGAGAGGAGAGGAGCACAGGGGGTAAGGAGGAGAGGAGAGGAGAGGAGCACAGGGGGTAAGGAGGAGAGGAGAGGAGCACAGGGGGTAAGGAGAGGAGCACAGGGGGTAAGGAGGAGAGGAGAGGAGCACAGGGGGTAAGGAGGAGAGGAGAGGAGAGGAGAGGAGAGGAGAGGAGAGAGGAGAGGAGAGAACAGAGGGTCAGGAGAGAACAGAGGGTCGGGAGAGAACAGAGGGTCGGGAGAGAACAGAAGAGATAACAGAGGAGAGGAGAGAAGAGATAACAGAGGAGAGGAGAGAAGAGATAACAGAGGAGAGGAGAGAAGAGATAACAGAGGAGAGGAGAGAACAGAAGGTCAGAAACAGAGGAGAGGACAGAACAGAGGAGAGCACAACAGAGAACAGGGGGTCAGGAGAGGAGAAAACAGGGGGTCAGGAGAGGAGAACAGAGGAGAGGAGAGAACAGGGGGTCAGGAGAGGAGAACAGAGGGTAAGGAGAGGAGAACAGACACAAGACCTTGTAAATATGGTATCTATGCAAAAAATAGTATAAGTGGCTATAAAACATTAAACAAGAAGTGTAAGCATTTCTTATTCTACTGCCTATTATGTTGGGACAGCCAACATTTTTCTCTATTTTTTTTTGGCATATGTCTGTCCTCTATCTGGACTCCATGGTGGAATAAATTTATATTCTAGAGGTCCCAACATACATGAGGACACCACCCAAAATAGATAATCTAGGTTTTGCCAAACATACAGATACCATTCTATCCAACTGATAAAAATGAGCAACCACAAAAAAGAAAAAAAAAAAAAAAAAGAAGACCACAACCACACAACTCTTGGGATCTACCCAAATCAGAAATTGACAGGGCCAGATTGAAGTGGTATAGGCCTACCCTGGTTGTCTTCTTCCTTCTGCCTCCTCTTCATCCCCTCCGATGGGATCGACCTGGTGTTCCGCCGACAGACCTTGAGCTCTGTAATCGAAAACTATTTAGATTTCCTCCTACTTTAAGCATCATTAAGACAGCTCTTTGAAAGGTAAAATCAGATTTTGAGGCGGTCAAATTCAAAATAAATTAGGCTAGAACTACAACACAATAGAAAATGTAAAAAGTAGACCCGAGCTAAAAACTATAAAAAGCAGATAAACAATTTAACTCCACTATAAACTGATCCTAAATTTACACGATCATTTCAAAGTACAGTATACCTACCCTGGTTGTTTCCTCTCCAGTTCTTCAGGGGTGGAACCAGATATCTAGTATTGACAGTGAAGAAGTGCTTCCCCCCCCCCCCTTCCCTCCAGTCTTCTGGGACATATCACAGGTTCCAGAAGACTGAGGGACAAATCATAAGACACAGCACACGCATGTGCAGTGGGCAGCTGGCTTTGAAGCTAAAAGCTTCATAGGTGGGTGCCCAAAGTTAGGAGTACCTTAAACTCAAAAAGCTACTGAAGAACTAGCCGGGTTGAGGATGGTGCTTAACTCCTGGACAGGACATCATCCTTATATAATAAAGTCAGCAGCTACAGTATTTATAGCTTCTGACTTGTCCTAGATAGAACAAACTCTTTAAGCACAAACTCTTTAAGCACCGCAATCTTACCCTGGATTTTTCCTTCCTTCCAGAGCTTCATCCCCTCCGGTGGGATCTTTGTGGACTTCTTCCACTGGAGCTTGAGATCTAAAACAGAGGTAAAAAAGCGGTTTACTTTTTATGCCATTATAAGGTCAAAGGATAAAAATAAATGTTATCTTTTAAATGGAGATTACTTACCGCTGTCTTCCTGCCAGTTGAAGTATAACACTTCCCTTGGACTCGAGAAAGTGTGCCAAAAACTCCCGCGGTGCGCTAGAATTTCTAACTTGGCCGAGATCAGCATACTGGACAACGCTGAGGTTCCTAACCAGTTGCCGCATGTTGGTCCGCGCCTCCTCCACAAGCTCCTTGATCTCGACTTCGCTAGCATTTTTCCTGCACACTCGACGGAGATGCACAGAGAGGGCGTCCTGCAGTTTGTAGCAAAACTTGCATACCAGTGGAATTCTGGTACTTCTGGGGGAAGGGGGGAAAATTACATGAATCAATGAATGCATAAATCAAGTAAAATAACATAGAAATAAAAAAGACAGAGGATCAATGCGCTACCACTGAAGTAACTGAGATGCAGATGTGTATATAAGATAACTGAAAGAAATGTATAAATACAAGGAGAAAAGGAGCTGCCAATTTTAAAGTGTCACCACAATAACTAGAGATTAATGTATTTGCTTTTGCATTTCTCTCAACAAGTAAAATAACATGCAATTCCTTGATTAGGGTTTATTCACATCTGTGGAATGTATTTTTGGCATGAGGTGACTTTAAACTGATGCACGATTAAGGGGAGGTCAAGGTGGGTAATCATTCCATCCCAGTGGAACATCTGAGCAGCTAGGGAGAAATGTACATGCTAAGGCGGTCCACAGACTATTGCAACTCCGCTGGTTGTACTGAAAGCAATTGACTTCAGTACAACCAGCCGGTCAAAATCGGATAGTGGGGAAACCATACAATATCACAGCCATAGTGATTTGAATGAAGCAAATTTGGGCTGGTCCCTGCTGAACCTGCCAAAATTCAATCCATTCATGCCCAGCTTTAGGCTCCATGCACACAGGGCGTCATAAAAACGTGCTCCAAAGCTGTTTACTTAACACCGGGAAACAGCAGCTGTAAAAACGTGCTTTCAGTAGCTTTTTCCACTAGCGTTATTGCACGTCATGTGTGACATAAGGGGCGGGGTCTCCCGATGACGGCCACGCCCCTAATGGCTGCAGAGACCGGAGACCGGCATAATCGCCAGAGACGTCGTAGGACCGGAGGAAGAAGAAGAGCCGACAGCAAAAGAGCAGAAGACCAGAAGACCGGAGAGGAGAGGACAAGACAAGACGAGACAAGACAAGAAGAGCGGACAGCAAAAGAGCAGAAGACCGGAGAGGAGAAGACAAGAAGCAAAAAAGAGCAGAAGACCGGAGAGGGAGAAGACGGGATGAAGATTTTTAATAAACTTTCCAAAACGTCTCCTGTCGTTATTTACACACACTGCCTTTTATGGGGTGAATGGGTAGGGGTACAGTGTACCCCATACCCATTCACATAGGGAGGGGGTCCGGGATCTGGGGGGCCCCCTTGTTAAAGGGGGCTTCCAGATTCCGATGAGCCCCCTGCCCGCAGACCCACATAACCACCGGCCAGGGTTGTGGGGATGAGGCCCTTGTCCTCATCAACATGGGGGCAAGGTGCTTTGAGGTGGGGGGTGCAGAGCCCCCCCCTGCCCAAAAGCACCCACACCCCCCCCCCCATGTTGAGGGCGTGTGGCCTGGTATGATCCAGGGGGGGTGGGGCTGCTTGCTCGCCCCCTCCCCTTTCCTGGCATTCCGGGCTGCATGCTCGGATAAGGGTTTGGTATGGATTTTGCGGCATGGGGCTACCCTCAAATTCCATACCAGACCCGAAGGGCCTGGTTTGGAACCTGGGGGGGGGGAACCCCACGCCGTTTCTTTACCCATTTTGGCGTGGAGTTCCCCCTCAAGATTCTCACAGTGCAGGTCGCGCCGCAAGTCGGATCACCCTGATCCGACCTGCGGTGCGACTTCCATTCAAATCAATAGGCTCCCATAGGGAACCATTGATTTTGAATGGAAGAAAAAAAAACGTATAACGTGGCTTAACGCACGTTAGCAACATTATGCAGCCTTTAGCAGCATCAGACGTTTTTACAGCTTGACACTGCAGCTCCAGGATGCACAGTTCCTGGGTTTTTTTTGGAGCTGTAAAACGCCTATGCCACTTGGAGCTCCTAAAAGCTATATGTGTGCATGAGTCCATAAAATAACATGGATGGGCGTTCTGCAGCTGCAAAAAAAAAACGTCTGACGCTGCTAACAGCAGCTGTAAAAACGTCCAGTGTGCATGAGGCCTTAGGCTGGCCCTAAGTTATGCAAAATTACATAACTTATGTCCAGGCTAAAGCCGGAAATGGATGGATGGAAATTCGGCAGGTTTAACAAGGACCAGCTGAAATGAAATTCATCTATGAGCAGGCTGGTTGTACCCAAGCCTATCCATCGATCGACTTGGATACAATCAGCCTTTCAGAGTTTACATGCATTTTTTTCTGCAGCAATTAGTAAGCATTGGGGTTGATTTACTGAAACTGGAGAGTGCAAAATATGGTCTAGCTCTGCACAGAAACCAATCAGCTTCCTTCTTTTTTTGTCAAAGCTTAATTGAACAAGCTGAAGTTAGAAGCTGATTGGCCAACATGCAGCTATACCAGATTTTTCCCCTTCCAGTAAATCTACCCCATTGTGTTCTCTTGGCGGGAAAGGCTCCCTGCCAGCAGGACGCAATAGCGCTGCGAGTGGGAATCCCTATCAACAGTTATATGCAAATGGGGGAACAAAGAAAGAAAAAAAACACAAATCACAATCCATGAACTATTTAAGGGCTCTTTCACATGGGCGTTCCGATCAGATACACCTGTCAGTTTTTTTGGCGGATCTGATCGGATGCCCCATTCAGCCCTATGGAGCAGTGGATGTCAGGGGTGACATGTCCGCTGACACCCGCTGCCGTCCGCATCCGATCCTGTCCGTGAAATCCGGACGGATGGAAACCCTATTTTCCATCCGTCCTGGGGATCGGATGAGAGCGGACAGGCGGTCCGGTCTCATCTGATTCCCCATAGAGAGCAGCGGGGCTCTGACACCTCCCTCTCCGCAGACAGTGCGGAGATGGAGCTGTCATCCGCCGGCTCAGCGGGGATCGGCAGATTGATCCCCGCTGAGCAGAGCACGGTCCGCAACGGAATGCGGACTGCGTGAAAGAGCCCTAACTGTAAGGCTCCATTAACACCTGGGCGTTTTCAGCTCCAAAAACGCTCAAAAGAAACGCTTCCAAAAAGTAAAACCCCATTAATTTAAATGGCCCCTGTTCACATCTGAGCGTTTTGCAAAACGCCTGTAGCTGAAAAAAGTACATGAGCTTCTTTTTGGGCTGATTACCAGCGTTTTTGATAGAGGTCAATGAAAACCGCCTGAAAAATCGCGGTAAAATCGCGGTAAAATCGCGGTAAAAATCGCGGTAAAATCGCGGTAAAAAACGCTACGCTCAAGTGTGAATGCAGCCTCAATATGACCATATTAAAAACAAACAAATCAAAAATATCCACCAGCACAAAAGTGTTATCTAACCAAAAAAAAAAAAAAATCAGAACATGAAAAATAAACACGAAGATAATAAAGATGAGACCAAATACACAAATCCTGTATAAGGTGCTTTTTCTATGCATGTGGGCACAGCTCAATATTGCAATGGATGTGCCTCAAAGTTATATAGGTCAATGGAGCCACGCCAAAAAAAAAAAAAAATGTCAGGGGCAGAACAGTGATGGCTAGTGTAGAAGAGAAATGGAGTGGGAATCAATGTACTTACCCCTCCGATGCCATGACTAAATGCTTTGAAATTCTAAAAAACAAGCAATAGATTAGTAGGATACAAAATACAAAACAGAAGTTCAATTACAGAGGCAATATTCAAGATTAAACAGCAGTAATTTAGTAACAGTAACTGGCAATAATAAAATTTAAAATTAAAAAACACTATATTTAGAACTTTTAAGGGATAGACAAAGAAAAGATTTGGAAAAAAAAAGACAAAGAAAATAAATCTATGCAATTGTTATTAAAAGTATAAATAGCAAAATATGCAATCCGCAAAATGGCAATCCAATATTGCAAGCAATCTCAGGATCAAGAGTTCTATTTGAGAAGTGGCTAGGTTGTCCAATTTATACAGTGTTTGAATTTCTGACAACCAATAGAATTTTCTCTTTTTTTTTTTTTATATCACACAGTTATTGGCCAAGCCAACTTGACCCCTGCATGGTAATGAGAGGAGACTCCAAGTCTAGTCTTTTTTGCTATCTGGTCTCCACCCCTTCTGCCTGACAAAGCTGAGATCATCAATGGCTAAAAATGTTACATTGCCCTTTCTCATTTGCAGCACCAATGCAGTAATGTCCATGGGGACACTTGGCTGACATTTTTTGCAAAGATCATACCTATTTAATAATGTTTTGTTTAAGGCTGATAGCACATTATACAAGTTGATTGTGGCACATACTTTAGCTTTAACAGCGACTATGAAGTGCAAGGACCTGCCTGACTGGATATTGCATGGGTTGTATGATTTGTTCTCCTACCTGCATAGTTTGGTTAACTTAAGAGACATGCACCGTGCAGATTGCTAGTGTACGGCAGCCTATTTCTGCATAGTGCAAGACAAACCAGATGCAGGCAGAGTGTTGATTTGCAGTCCAGATCACACTACAGAATCAACCCTTCCCTCACATGGTTCTTAATTCTTCTGTCTGTGCGCAACAGGACACATCAATTTTTTAAATGATAAACATGGCAAGCGTTTATTTTGTGTCACTGAGAAATACCTCAATTGCATATTGAGAGCATCACAACAATTTACACTACACTGGAGGCTGCAGAGGAGTCCTTACACTTCAAAACATTCACCTGCAGAGATATTGGCACTGGCAATTACATTGTCATGACATATAGTTTAAGAAAAAAGGAAAGATTGTATAGTGATCATTCATTCAGATTGTATAGTGTGAGACTGTCCTAAATGCACATAGTACAAGAGTAACTATAGCCATGTAATGTGTTGAAGTAGGTTTGCAGTCAAGATCATACACTATACATGTATACACTAGTCTTCTCTATATTTATATAATCTCTAATGCTTTGAAGGGTGCACATCGTAAAAAAAAAAAAAAAAAAAAAAAAAAAAAACACTGAAGTCATTATCTCCTTATCCATATTTTTGCTGGCCATACACTAGACAATCTGATTGTATACAGAGATTGTGTTTTAGTGATCAATCTAATAGGACATACAGTGATTGGGTTGTCCACCTGTGACGGTTTCAGTTTACTTAAGTTGGTGTGATGCTCCATTTGTAAATGAGGCATGTCTGAGGTAAACCGATTTGTTGTGTTCAATTTTTCCAATATGTGCTGTTTTATGCACTCGATTACAGATTATGCAGAGGAGACTTTTGTATACTGTGTATGTCCTGCATATGGGATCTTGACTGCAAACATAATTCAACACCTTGCATCGTTTACTCTTGCATTATTCACATTAGGCCGGTCATACACTATACAATCTGATACAATCCCCTTTAGGCCCCTTTCACACTTATGCATCTTGTCCTGTGACTTGGGACTGCAACGTCACATGACAAGTCGTACTCCATGATTTCCAATGAAGACCGGTCATATCTGTGTGACTTCAAGTCACAATAATTTCAAAGTAGTCCCTGCACTACTTTAGTCCACATTTGATGCGTTTTGAAGTCAGACCTCAAGATTACACAGGCATTGCTTCATGTCAAGTCAAAAATCGCTCAACTTTTAGGTTGCACAAGTGTGATAGGGGCCCTAGATTTAACATCCACTCTTTAGTGCAAGGGCCTGACTGATTTGATCTAGAATGGGATGTCATTTGAACCTTATTATAGGTTTACCGATAGGTAAAAGTCAGACATGGGGGAGTTTACGCCCACTTTAAATGTGCATAGTACAAGATGGAAAACTAGAATCATGCAATGGGTTAAAATTGGTTTGCAAGCAAGATCATATACTGAACAGTATACAACACAAGACTCCTCCATATTTGCACCCTTCTGCCTAAATTTCATAATAAAGCACACACACACACACACACACACACCACTGCAAATCCCTTTCCTCCCTGAGAATTGCCTCCTTCACCAATAGAAAGCATCACACCAACTTACAGTAAACTGAAGAGTGCTGAACTTCGAAATAAGCCCCTCCATCACCTGTATAGCTATTGGCTAATGTCACAAGAGACACTAAAATCTAGAGATCCTTTCCCATTTTAAGCTGACCATACACAAGACAATTCCATTTTAAGCTGACCATACACCAGACAATCTGGTTGTACAAAGATTGTGCTTTAAAGTCAAGCTGGCCAGGGACCGGACAAAATGTAATGCCAGCAACACTATACAATATCACAGCGGGAAGTAATCCTCCATCCAGTGTGTGGATGGTGAATCAGTGAGTAATGTTTATTAGGTATATCATACATACATACCACACACACTTTTCTTCCCTCATTTAATCCACGTGCTGAACTAAAGAAATCTGTGTATGGCCTGCCTCACTAACAGGATATACTAGGACACAGCTGGACAATTTAAATTTATATCAAATCATGTTGGCTTTTGCACAATGTAGTTGCTGGCAGATCTAAAGGAGATTGTACAATCAGATTGTTTAGTGTATGTGCATAGTAAGACAAAAAAAAATAGATGTATGCAATGTGTTGATGATTGCAGTCAAGATCTCAAATACAACACCAGTCTCTCATACCCTTGCATAATCCCAAGTGTCTAATACAGCAAATAAAAATGTTTATAAATACAATATTTTACCAATTTACAGTCAACTGAAAGATACACTGGGGTACCTGCACTTCCAAATAAGCCCCTCTATCAGCTGTACTGTTATTGACAAGAGGCACTAAAATCAATATTTCCCCATTTTCAGTTGGCCATACACTATACAATCAGATATTAATTTAAGCTTGCTATACATGGATCAAAATTCAGCCAGTTCAGCAGGAATGGCTAAATTTCGATCCATGTATGGGCTAGCTGGTTGTACACAAGTTGATCTATTGGCTGACTTGTGTACAACAAGCCTGTGTGGATGATGGAATTACCACAATCAATGCGTGGATGGGGGAATTGCCTCCCCCACTTGCAGGATGAAGAAAAACAATTAAAAGATAAGAAATCATGTATGAATTGCCTTAACTAAACTATGTACAGTATAACAAAAGTGGGCAAGCCATTCAATTTACATCAAATCAGACACAGGCCCTTGTACTATATAGTTTATGGTAGTTTTAAAGAAGATTGTATAATCAGATTGTATAGAGTATGGTAAGGCTGGCCATACATTATGCAATTTTCTGTACAGTTTTCTTTAAATTTACCTTCAACTATGTAGTACAAATGCCTACCTAATTGGATACAAGTGAAAGTGTTTAGCTTTGACCTCATTATGTGGTTCGTGGTAAATCCAACAGAAAATTGTACAAGAAAACTGAACATGTATGGCCAGCCTTAATGTGCATATTACAAGACAGACAACTACAGGATGAAAGGTTTGCAGTCAGATGACATACTACACAATATAGAGTATACAGCAGTCTCCCTTGCATCCAAGGATATAATGCAGCAAATCATTTTTTTCATCAAACGTTATTCACAAATTAAGCATTGCACCAACTTACAGTAAACAAAGGTGCACAGGGGTACCTTCTCTTCAAAATAAGCCCCTCTATCACCTCTACAGCTAAAGGCAAATGTAAAAAAAAAAATAAAAACTGAAATATTTATCTCCTTCTCCCATTTTAAGCTGGCCTTACACTAGACAATCTGATTGTACATTCGATTTAGCAACCTATGTAATGGTAGACAGATAAGACAATACATTCAACTATTATCAAATCTTGCTGCCCCTTGTAATATAGAGTAGATGTTGGATGTAAAAGGTTGGATTATCAGATTGTCTAGCGTATGGCCAGCCTAATGCCCCATACACACATGCAGATTATCTGCAGACTTACCTTTTCTATGTAGTGCAAGGGCCTGCCGGATTGCATACAAATTGAAAGTGTTTAGGTTTGACCTCATATTATATGGTTTTGGTAAGTCTGCAGACAAAAGTCTGCAGATAATCTGCACGTGTGTATGGGGCATTAGTGTGCACAGTACAAGACCGAAAACTAGAGCCATGAAATGTGCGGATTTGTTTGCAGTGATGATACCACACTACACAGTATACAATAATAACTTTTTCATTGAATCATACTTAATCCTCCCATCTATTCTAAGTGCATAATGCAGCACACATTCGTGGGGAAAAAAAAAATGCAATACAAACTGACTTTCATGAGAAACGCCTTATTCACCAATAGACAGCACCCCCCCCCCCCCCCCCCCCAATTTACAGTAAGCTGAAAGGTGCACAGGAGGGCCTGCACTTCAAGAATAGGCCCCATTTCACCTCTAGCGATTGAAAAACTTCACATGAGTGTGGTGCACATACCTGAATGTGATTGGATATCCGCCTCTCCCAACGCACTGAATGACCTGGTCGCAGACTCTGATGAATGCAATCCGCTGTAGATAATAATCCAAAGGGAACGCAAATGCAATCCACTCTAGATGGAATCCAAAAGGGAAAGTAAGAAAACAGCACAGAACCAATATGTTTTTAAGTCCAAAACCTGTCCTAATAGGAGGATGAGACATTGTTACAAATCAGGGTTCACTGTCCAGTCACAGGTAAAGGCCAGGGCTCCAAATTTAACAAATGCTGCAAATCATTTTTCTGAAAGACTGGCATCCTGAGACAGAAGAAAAGGTACTGTAAAGCCCCGTACACACGTACCGATTGTTGGCCGTAAAGATTCGGCCGACGACCGATCGGCCGATTGTAGGCTTGTTAGTAAGATGCTTCCGACAACTTCTGTCGTGCAAGCATTAAAATTTTTGTATGCCGACACCAGAACGGCCGATTGTTCGCCAGTCAGTACAGAATTCGGCCGACAGACAGCAGATTTGCAAGACTGGGCATGCTCAGAAAAGAAAAAACACAGGGAAAGTTAACCATCACATGACATCACTTCTGCAGTCGGCTGTTGTTGGCCGACAAAATTCGTGTGCAGTCTTTTGCAGTTTTCAACAGACACCGACAGCCCTGGACAAAAGACGGCCGATCGGTCGGCCGACGATCGGTACGTGTGTACGGGGCTTAAGGAAAAAGCTTTGGATAGAAGTGGGGGCTTTCCTTATAGCTTATGAAGAAACTTTCAAAGGGCCCATGCACACTGCAGCTCAAAAATAAGCTTATAGGTATAGGAGCTTATATTTCTCTGCCTAAGGGCTGGTTCCCACTAAACAAATGCACCCCGGATCTGTTTTATCCGGCGTTTTCGCATGCACATTTTTAATTTGTTTTGGCACATTCATGTCCTTTTGTGCGTTTTCAGGTGCGGTCAATGCTTTTTCTACTTTCCTGTTTTTTTCCACTATACTGGGGTTCAGTGCGTTTTTGATGTGTTCCAGACCAGTACATTCCGGTGTGTTGATGCATTTATAAGGCTTGGTTTACACCTATGCATTTTTTATAGAGCATTTTCAATTTTGCAGAAACACTACAGTCTAACATGGTTTATGTTGGGTTACGTTCACATCTGTCCCATTTTATGGAAAGTGGCAGGGATTTTTCTTCCTGTTTTTTTTTTTGGACTTCAATGTATCAAAAAAGGGTATTGAAAAAGGCAAAATGCACCTGAAATATGCAAACTGCAACCTGCATAGGTGTGAACCAGACCTTACCGCGTTCCAGTACGGTCCAGTGCAGCATGTTCTACATTTTTTATGGAACTGGAAAGATCTGAAACTCACCGCACTTTTGTGAACTATGCCATTGGAAACCATATTAAAAAAAAAAAGAGAGAGCACGCTACTTTCCATGCTTTTTTTTTTTTTTTTATGCATCAAAAAACGCGCTAAACTGCATGTGGCCTTCATGTTTCAAGCATCTTGTGCTTTTTTGTGCTCTTTTGCATGTTTCTATTTTAGGCCTCTTTCACACTTGTGCAACCTAAAAGGCATGCGATTTTCCTGCAAATTCTTGCCGCAATTGACTGAACTTGAAGCAGTGCCCGTGAAAGTACAAAGTAGTGCAGGGGACTACTTTGAAGTCACACAGATTTGAACCTTACTCATCAGAAATCATTGAGTACCACTTGCAATGCGACCTTGCAGTCCCAGGTTGCACAAGTGTGAAAGGGGTCTAAAGGCCCGTACACACGTACCGATCGTCGGCATACAAACGTCGGTGGACGAAGGATCTGCCGATTGTACGCGTGTTAGTATGGTGCCTCCGACAGATGTCTGCGCACAATCCGCGGACAAAAGTCTTTGTTGCAAACATGAAAATTTTTGTATGCCGACACCAGAACGGACGATTGTTCGCCTGTCAGTACACAATTCGGCCGACAGACCGCAGATTTGCAAGACTGGGCATGCTCAGAAAATAGAAAACACAGGGAAAGTTAACCATTACATGACATCACTTCTGCAGTCGGCGGACAAAATTCTTGTGCTGTCCTTGTGCTGTCTTTGCACTTTTCAGCAGACACCGACATCCCGGGGAGAAAAGAGGAACATTTGTATGCCGACCATCGGTACGTGTGTACGGGGCTTTAGTGTGTTTACAGTTGGGGTTCTGTTGTCACATCTCAAGTGGTCACAGTAATGCATTAACCACTTCCAGACCGCCCACTGTTTTTATCTTGCTACTTTGACGTTAAATACCGGGGTTATGGCTGCAGAGAGCAGCCATAACCTCAGTATTTGTTTTACACAGCAGACGATCTGCTTTTTTGGCACCTTTGGGGAGCTGGAGCGGGTACCCGTTTACCAGGTACCCTGTCCCCACTTTCATTAGACCTCGCTGAGGCGATGTACGTCAGAAATGCGGCCCCGTCAGAAGCGTGGCCCCCTCCTCCTTCCAGGCCAGTAACCGAGCAGCTTCGTGCAGATGCAACAGCAACCCAGCCGTGAAGACGCAAGGCCGGGTTCCATTACCGGCAATGGCAGCGGAACCATCTGACAGCCATTGGAAAACATTGGCTGTGGTGCCGACATCGCTGGATGCCAGGAAAGGGAAGTGTTCTAAAATGTAAAAGTCAGTAGCTACAGTATGTGTAGCTGCTGACTTAATTTTTGGAGGGGAAGGCTGGGACACCACTTTAAGTGGGTAAACTTGACTATTAGGCCTTAGTCACACTGGCACTGTCAAGGCTGCATCTATAGTCATTTAGAGGATATTTCTAAATAAATGTAATGATTGTTCTAGGTGCCATGCACACTGTGCCTATTGACCATATTTTAGGTGAAGTCAGCTGCCTTGAGAGAAAATAAAATTCTGTGCGTCTTCCAGAGGGGAAGGAGGGTTCTCAGCTCAGCCCATCCCTGACGAATTTCATAAGTAAATGCTACATGAATCATCTGCCCTTACTCAAGCTGGCTACAGCCTGAAATGCCAAGGTGCGTTTTTCAAAACTATTTCTCAGCAAAAAAGCATGGAGACATGGATTGATGGATGGGGGGTTGATTTAAGTACTAAAAATGAATGAAAGTTTAGTTTGTGGTGCTCAGATGCAGTGCAGTACCACTTTAAGGATTTAATGGCTTCAATCTGTATCTCCAAGGCCCTTTTCTCAGAAAGTGTGTGGGGGGGGGGGGGTCTCCACCAGGACTCAGTGGTGGCAGATTTGTCCTCCAATCCTCGCTGAGCAAGCAGATGGCTGGTCTGTCAGCTCTGCTTACGAAGGGCAGACAAAGTCCGCTCTCCTCTATGGGCAGTCAGATATAAAAAATGGACCACCTGTCTATTTACACCCTACTGTCATGAAATTTGATCCGCTAGTGCAGTGATGGCGAACCTTGGCACCCCAGATGTTTTGGAACTACATTTCCCCATGATGCTCAACTACCCTGCAGAGTGCATAAGCATCATGGGAAATGTAGTTCCAAAACATCTGGGGTGCCAAGGTTGGCCACCACTGCGCTAGGGGATCAGATCTGCTAGGGGATCAGATTGGATGTAGGCAGGTATAAAGACACATGTCTGTTTGTACCTGCCTCTCCAAAGAGGAGAATGGAGGGTCCCAATCAGGTCCACCTTGACGGACAGGCGGACCCGATTGGCCCGCTCATGTTAAAAGGGGTCTAACATTCAACTTTAAAGCATCAGAATGCAAGCATTGCAGGAAAATCCATGTGTTGTAGAAATCCCCATTCTGTGACTGACAAACAGCAGCATATATTGGTATTTACCAAAGACTAAAGGGAACTCTGTCTTGACATTTACATGTGTGCATTACACAGAACAGTATAAACCAAACCTTAAGAATGTAAAAAAGCCAACAAAGGCCAATTCACACTGGTAGGAAGCCAGTCAGTCATCGGATGCGATTCGCACCGCATTGCTGTGCAGATCAGATGTGATGTCTGCCCGATGCAAATTCAGCCATACATAGTGTATAGCTGAATTTGCATCGCATTAGGACCAAATACTCTTGCAGAATCTTTTTTGTTTTGTCTGCATCAGAATCGGATCCCATGAGTGTTCACACCCGTGCAATCCGATTCCTGTCTGAATTTACAGTGCACGCACTGCAATCTGATCTGGGGGTTTCTTAAACTTTGTATTGACACCCTCAGCGGTTCACAGACAGCAGTGTTAACTGCAGGCAATTCAGGTGGGAACCCATTCTGGATTTGCAGGGTTTCCTGCATCGCACCAATGTGAACTGGTCCTTAACCAGAACTGGGATTACAATTGAAAAATAAATAAATAAAATAAAAACAATGGCCAGACTAATGGCAATGGCCCCAATTATAACTTGTAGCTTTTGGAGTAAGGTGCACATTGGTGGAGTAAAAAATTTGGTATGCATAATAGCGAATGCATTTATTGTTTTCTACAATATAGCTATGATACCTACTTTCTCTTAGTTTATATATGTAATATTGTTATAACAAGTCGGCTGTCATGACTCAACCTTGCGCTATCCTGCACAGGTGTGTGTCTGGAGGTAAACAGATAGCAGACTCAGAGGACACATACTTCATTAGCATTTGAAAGGTGGCAGAGTCAAATTCAATCTACATTAGACCGGTCCACTTATCCAAGACCCTAATGACCTTTGAAACTGCCTTATGGTCAAAGCATGATTTTAAATCCTTTTTTTTCCATAGTATTTGGATAGAGGTACGGGCTTGCCTTATAGCTTATGAAGAACATTTCTAAGGGCCCATGTACACTGCAGCTCAAAAATAAGCTTATCTGTATATGAGCTTATATTTCTCTGCCTAAGGGCTGGTTCCCACCACAAAAATGCCCCCCAGATCTGTTTTATCATGCGTTTTTGCATGCATATTTTTAATTTGTTTTGGCACGTTCATGTCCTTTTGTGCGTTTTCAGGATGCTTTTTCTACTTTCCTGTTTCTTTTCCCACTATACTGGGGTTCGGTGCATTTTTGATGCGTTCCAGACCAGTACATTCCAGTGTGTTGATGCATTTATAAGGCTTGGTTTACACCTATGCATTTTTTATAGAGCATTTTCAATTTTGCAGAAACACTATAGTCTAACATGGTTTCTTTTGGGTTACGTTCACATCTGTCCATTTTATGGAAAGCGGCAGGGATTTTTCTTCCTTTTTTTTTCGGTTCCATATACTTCAATGTATCAAAAAAGGGCATTAAAAAAAGCAAAATGCACCTGAAATATGCAAACTGCAACCTGCATAGGTGTCACACAGACCTTAACGCGTTCCAGTACGGTCCAGTGCAGCATGTTCTACTTTTTCTATGGAATTGGAAAGACCTGAAACTCACTGCACTTTTGTGAACTATGCCATTGGAAACCATTAAAAAAAAAAAAAAAAAAAAAAAAACGCTACTTTCCATACATTTATTTTTATTTTTTATGCATCAAAAAACGCACTGAACTGCATGTGGCCTCCAAGTTTCAGGCAGCTTGTGCTTTTTTGTGCTCTTTTGCATGTTTCTATTTTAGGCCTCTTTCACACTTGTGCAACCTAAAAGGCATGCAATTTTCCTGCAATTTCTTGCCGCAATTGACTGAACTTGAAGCAGTGCCCGTGAAAGTACAAAGTAGTGCAGGGGACTACTTTGAAGTCACACAGATTTGAACGTTAATCATCAGAAATCATTGAGTACCACTTGCAATGCGACCTTGCAGTCCCAGGTTGCACAAGTGTGAGAGGGGTCTTAGGCTGGCCATACACTATACAATTTTCTTGTTCAACTTTCCTTTAGATTTACCAAAACCATGTAATATAGGGTCAAACCTAAACACTTTCAATTTGTATGCAGTCAGGCAGGCCCATGCACTACATAGTTTAAGGTAAATCTAAAGGAAATTGAATAAGAAAATTGTATAGTGTATGGCCAGCCTTAGTGTGTTTACAGTTGGGGATCTGTTGTCACATCTCTCAGGTGCTCACAGTGATGCATGCACTTTAACCACTTCCGGACCGCCCACTGTTTTCATCTCGCTTCTTTGATGTTACATACCGGGATTATGGCTTCAGAGAGCAGCCATAACCTCAGTATTTGTTTTACATAGCAGGCGATCTGCTTTTTAGGCACCTTCGGGGGGCTGGAGCGGGTACCAGTTACCCTGTCCCCACTTTCATTGGTCCTCGCTGAGGCGATGTATGTCAGAAGCGCAGCCCCCTCCTTCTTCCAGGCCAGTAACCGAGCGGCTTCGTGCATATGCAACAGCAACCCAGCCGTGAAGCCGCAAGGCTGGGTTGCATTACCGGCAACAAGCAGCGGCACCATCTGACAGCCATTGGAAAACATTGGCTGTGGTCAGGGCAGTCTTTAATATTAATTAAACTCTGGTCAAATATTTTCTTGGGCCCTCTCAAATCCGCTTATCAACTATTTGTGGGCAGTGAGGGCTCAAGGGGGAGCTGCTTTGGGCCCCAGAAAAATGACCGGGCCCAGGGTGGCTGCCCTTTTTGCCCTGTGTTAAAGACGGCCCTGCTGTGGTGCCGACATAACGGGATGCCAGGAAAGGGAAGTGTTCTAAAATGTAAAAGTCAGTAGCTACAGTATGTGTAGCTACTGACTTAATTTTTGGAGGGGAAGGCTGGGACACCACTTTAAGTGGGTAAACTTGACAATTAGGCCTTAGTCACACTGGCACTGTCAAGGCTGCATTTATAGTCATTTAGAGGATATTTCTAAACAAATTTAATGATTGTTCTAGGTGCCATGCACACTGTGCCTCTTGACCGTATTTTAGGTGAAGTCAGCTGCCTTGAGAGAAAATAGAATTCTGTGCGTCTTCCAGAGGGGAAGGAGGGTTCTCAGCTCAGACCATCCCTGACGGATTCCAGAAGTAAATGCTACATGAATCTGCCCTTACTCAAGATGGCCACAGCCAGAAATGCCAAGGTGCGTTTTTCAAAACGATTGCTCAGCAAAAAAGCATGGAGACATGGATTGATGGATGGGGGGTTGATTTAAGTACTAAAAATGAATGAAAGTTTAGTTTGTGGTGGCAGATTTGTCCTCCAATCCTCGCTGAGCAAGCAGATGGCTGGTCTGTCAGCTCTGCTTACGAAGGGCAGACAAAGTCCGCTCTCCTCTATGGGCAGTCAGATATAAAAAATGGACCACCTGTCTATTTACACCCTACTGTCATGAAATTTGATCCGCTAGTGCAGTGATGGTGAACCTTGGCACCCCAGATGTTTTGGAACTACATTTCCCATGATGCTCAACTACCCTGCAGAGTGCATAAGCATCATGGGAAATGTAGTTCCAAAACATCTGGGGTGCCAAGGTTGGCCACCACTGCGCTAGGGGATCAGACCTGCTAGGGGATCAGATTGGATGTAGGCAGGTATAAAGACACATGTCTGTTTGTACCTGCCTCTCCAAAGAGGAGAATGGAGGGTCCCAATCAGGTCCACCTTGACGGACAGGCGGACCCGATTGGCCCGCTCATGTTAAAAGGGGTCTAACATTCAACTTTAAAGCATCAGAATGCAAGCATTGCAGGAAAATCCATGTGTTGTAGAAATCCCCATTCTGTGACTGACAAACAGCAGCATATATTGGTATTTACCAAAGACTAAAGAGAACTCTGTCTTGACATTTACATGTGTGCATTACACAGAACCGTATAAACCAAACCTTAAGAATGTAAAAAAGCCAACAAGGGCCAATTCACACTGGTGGGAAGCCAGTCGGTCATCAGATGTGATTCACACTGCATTGCTGTGCAGATCAGATGTGATGTCTGCGCGATGCAAATTCAGCCATACAAAGTGTATAGCTGAATTTGCATCGCATTAGGACCAAATACTCTTGCAGGACCTTTTTTGTTTTGTCTGCATCAGAATCGGATCCCATGAGTGTTCACACCCGTGCAATCCGATTCCTGCCTGAATTTACAGTGCACACACTGCGATCTGATCTGGGGGTTTCATAAACGTTGTATTGACACCCTCAGCGGTTCACAGACAGCAGTGTTCACTGCAGGCAATTCAGGTGCAATGCAGGAACCCATTCTGGATTTGCAGGGTTTCCTGCATCGCACCAGAGTGAACTGGTCCTAAACCAGAACTGGGATTACAATTGAAAAAAAAATAAAATAAATAAAAACAATGGCCAGACTAATGGCAACTGCCCCAATTATAACTTGTAGCTTTTTGAGTAAGGTACACATTGGTGGAGTAAAAAATTTGGTATGCATTTTAGCGAATGCATTTTTTTTTTTTTTTTTTTCTACAATATAGCTATGATACCTACTGTCTTAGTTTATATATTTAATATTTTCATAACAAGTCTGCGCTCATGACTCATGACCCAACCTTGCATTATCCTGCACAGGTGCGTGTCTGGAGATAGCAGACTCAGAGGACACATACTTCATTAGCATTTGAAAGGTGGAAGAGTCAAATTCAATCCACATTAGACAGGACCACTTATCCAAGACCCCTAATGACCTTTGCGACTCCCTTAAAGGTCAAAACATGACTATACCCCTGATTTTACCATAGTATTTTTAAGCCTTTATTCAGATAAGCCAAAGACAGCACTTGGCTGTCTAAGTCAGTTTGTACTTCAAAGTAATCATCTATTCATTCAGCATGTATACTGCATTGTGAACAAGATATTGTGGTATGCGTATCCTGCATAATACAATAGCACAAGCCATAGATTTTTTTTATGGTGCCAAATGTGCATTTCTGTCTCTATGGCTGCTGCACAGGGCATATTGTCTTGCCATAGTTGCTGGCTGTAACTCTTGGCATCTATTCCAAGGCTAGAATCCTCCTGCATTGTGGGAATACACCAAAAATTGCACATGTCTCATTATATACACAGGGCCGCTGATAGGGCAGTACAACCGGTCCTGTTGTACCGGGCCCGGGCCTCATCAGCTTAACAGGGGGCCCGGGCATTTCTGTCTAAATAAATGCAAAGGATTTTGCTAAACCTAAACCACATTCCAATTCCTTGCTTACCAGGGGATAATTAATATTTCTTGGGCCCCATTAGATCAACAAAGGGGCCCAGGAGGAGACAGCAGAGAAGGGATTTTTTTTCCTTTTTCGGGGGGCAGGGATACAAGCCCGCACTGCATATTATACTGCCCCTGTCATAGTTCCGGATGCGGTACCCGCTGCTGCTTATGCCTTCTCTTGCGGAGGGATTCTGTTGTACACCGCTCCCTCAGTAAGTCCTGCAGCCTGAAGGGAGTCTGATGTGAGGGCACTGCCTAATCCAAGGGCGGGTGGCAGTGCACAGCTTTAGGCTCCGTTCACATGTCAGCGTATGGATCGCGGGCAGAACCGCCGCGGTTCCGCCCGCGATCCGGAGATTATTGCAAATCGCAGGACGCCTAGCGTTGCCCGTTGATTTGCAATAGCCCCCCAAACGCTGAGCGATGTTGCCGCGATTTCCGCCTGCCGAATCGCGGTAACATCGCGCAAACAAAATCGCGGGACGCAATACGCTCCAAAGAAGCTCTTGTACTTTTTTGTAGCGTATTGCGTCCCGCGATTTTGTTTGCGCGATGTTACCGCGATTCGGCAGGCGGAACTCGCGGCACCATCGCTCAGCATTTGGGGGCTATTGCAAATCAACGGGAAACGCTAGGCGTCCCGCGATTTGCAATAATCTCCGGATCGCGGGCGGAACCGCGGCGGTTCTGCCCGCGATCCATACGCTGACATGTGAACGGAGCCTTAAGCAAGCAGCAGCCCACACAGACACTGACTGCTGTGGAAGGAAGGTACAGTCCCTAGGCTCCCCACTGTGTGCCTATGATCAGGGGCAGACTGACCATTCGGGCACTTCCCGAGGTCAGTAGGGGGCCCCACAAGCTTAAGCCCCGTACACACGTACCGATCGTCGGCCGAAAAGCTTCAGCCGCCGAACGATCGGCCGATTGTTGGCTTGTTAGTATGATGCTTCCAACAGCCGACAGCGCACATTCGGCCGAAAAGAATCTGTCTTGCAAGCATTCAAATTTTTGTATGCCGACACCAGAGCGGCCGATTGTTCGCCAGTCAGTACAGAATTCGGCCGACAGACAGCAGATTTGCAAGACTGGGCATGCTCAGAAAAGAAAAAACACAGGGAAAGTTAACCATTACATGACATCACTTCTGCAGTCGGCTGTAGTCGGCGAACAAAATTCTTGTGCAGTCTTTTGCACTTTTCAACAGACACCGTCAGCCCTGGACAAAAGACGGCCGATCGTTCGGCCGACGATCGGTACATGTGTACGGGGCTTTACTTGCCACTGTGGGGACAGCAGCATTCATCACTTCAAGTTCTAACTACATACACTGGCCGATGATGTATGTAGTTAGAAGTTCCGATCCTGGTTTCTGTCTCCCCCCCCCCCCCCCCTCACCCGTAGTTTAATGCACTTGCTGTGTGATCTCTGAGCTTCAGATCCCCGCCCCCCTCCGATCATCAGTGCTGTGCAATGAGAAAACCTGGAGGCAGAGCACACTGCAGGAGAGAGGTGAGCTGAGTTGTTGTGGGGGAAGTCTGGAGGTAAGCTGCAAAGTTTCTGCAGTGAAAGGTCCTAAGTGACAAGGAGAAGACTGTGTGATGTCTGTGTGTGTCTAAGACAGCAGCCCCCCCAGGACATTTCCCAAACTGACACACAGCCCTATCTATACCAACAAACTCCAATCGCTCTGTCCAGTTAATGGGCATTTAATTTATGACCATCATATTATCTTATTTAACCCTGTGTCAACCAAACTCTGTACAATCAAAAACTCACCACCTAACTAAACACTCCATGTGTGTGTGTGTGGGGGGGGGGGGGGAGGTACGATTCTCAAAAACCTTAGTTGCTTTTGCCAACATCCCATATATATATATATATGAATATTTTTGAAGGGGGTTTGGTGCCTCAGGCCAAAGGTAATTGGGACTTTATGGGCTAATAACAAGAATTTTTAACCACTTTACCACCGGAGGATTTTCCTGCTAAAAGACCAGGGGGTTTTTTGCGATTTTTTACTGCGTGACTTTAACGGATAATTGCACGGCTGTGCAACGCTGTACCTAAACGAATTTCACGTCCTTTTTTTTCCACAAACAGAGCTTTCTTTTGGTGGTATTTTATCACCTGTGCGATTTTTTTGATCACGCGCTATAAACAAAAAAAGAGCGTAATTTTTGCAAAAATAACAATATTTTTCACTTTTTTTATATGAAATTCCCACCCAAAAAAAATGTAAAAATTAAAATTTTTTAACATTTTCAGCCAATTTGTTTTACGCTACCTATGTTTGTTTTACGCTACCTATGTTTAGTAAAAAAAATTGCAAAAAGCGTATCTTGATTGGTTTGCGCAAAAGTTATCACGTTTACTAACAAAGTGAAAGATTTTTGTCATTTTTGGTGTTTTTTTTTTTAACGAGTAATGTCGGCGATCTGCGATTTTTTTTTTGCGGTACTGCGACATTGCGGCGGACAGATCGGACCCTTGACTGACATTTTTGACACTTTTGGGGGTACCAGTGACATTACTGCAGTAATCAGTGCTATATATATGCACTGTTACTGCAAAAATGACACAGGCAGGGAAGGGGTTAACTGTATTGGACAGGGAGGGGTTAAGTGTGTCCTAGGGGCGTGCTTCTAACTATAGTGGGACATTGCTATTGGTGTAAAAACAAAGATCAACGGTTCTACATAGTACACATAATACACATGATCTTCATTTTTTACACAGAGAACTGACAGGCGGCTTGTTTACATAAGCCGCTCTGTCTTTCTCCCGCTGTACCGGCGATCGTAGTGTGACCGGCGGACATCGGGTCCGCCAGTCACACTCCCGCACTCCTCCGTGAACGAGCCGAGGCGGGCGCGCGCTCGCCCGCTATTGACTCTAGAAGGAGTGACAGGCGAGTGACGTAGACCTACGTCACTCTGCCTGGCGGGGGCCGACTGCCGCAGTAAATATACTGTGAGCAGTCGGCAAGTGGTTAAATAAGGAAAATATAACAATTTATTAAATAAAGACAAAATAGAAATATTACACACAATGGTGGTGTATTGGGTTGTAGACCCATTAGTGAGGGTGAGTAAGTTTAGAAATTGGTGACAGAGTGATATGGTGACTTTGGAATATTGCTCTCTTCTGTTCCATGCTTGTTAGCCAGCTTAGAGTATGCAGAGAAGGAATATCCTGAATTCCAACGCATATCACTCTGTCACCGATTTCTAAACTTACTCACCTTCACTAATGTGTCTATAACCCAATACACCACCATTGTGTGTAATATTTCTATTTTGTCTTTATTTAATAAATTGTTATATTTTCCTTATTTAAAAATTCTTGTTATTAGCCCATAAAGTCCCAATTACCTTTGGCCTGAGGCACCAAACCCCTTAAAAAAAACAAAAAACGACACTCCATAGCTTCTGCCACATAGGAGTTTCGCTGACTCCGTTTTGCTCAGTGGGGATCAATCCGCTGATCCCCGCCAAGCAGGTGGATGACAGGTCCATCCCTGCTCACTGTGCAGAGACGGAGCTGTCAGATCCCCGTTCTCCTCCATGGGAGATCTAATGATCACAGACCGTCTGTCCCCATTCGATCTGATCCTCTATGGATGAAAAATAGGATTTCAAGGACAGGATCGGATCGGAGAGCAGTGGGTGTCAGTGGACATGTCACCGCTGACATCCACTGCTCCATAGAGGTGCATGGAGCATCCAATCAGGTCTGCCTGAAAAACTAAGAGGCAGACCTGATTAGAAAGTCCGTGTGAAAGGGTCATAATCAAAAATAACAGTCCTTAAAATGGAGTTCCACCCAAAAGTGGAAGCTCCACTTATCTGCTTCCTCCCCCACATTTGGCACCTTTCAGGGGGGAGGGATTAACGCGTACCTGTTTTTGACAGGTACCCGTCCCCACTTCCGGGAGACGGCGGCGTGGTGACGTCCTTTGGAAGTTCAGCCCCCCCTCCTCCTTCCTCCGCCGCCAGGCCAGTTGGAAAGCGCAGCCCGCTTCACCCATGCGCAGTAGGGAACTGGCTGTGAAGCCGAAAGGCTTCACTGCTGGTTTCCCTCACCGCAAATGGTGGTGGGAGCACCCGAGGGCCGATACAAAAATCAACTGGGGTGTCGACATTGCGAGATCCCTGGACAGGTAAGTGTCCTAATATTAAAAGTCAGGAGCTACAGTAATTTTCTCATGGGGGGGCAGAACTCAGTTTTACCACTTTCCGCTGGCCGTATAGTGACCTCTTGACGGGTAAGCTTAACACCGAGAGGCCAGATATATGTGTCCTAACTGTAAAGAGTGTGCACCCTTCACGTTTCCGGCACAATTATCGGTGAGAGCCAAAACACTCCCAATGCTTCCTTCCAAACATCTCTCCCTGGTCACCCCTCAGACATTGCCTCTAAAAGAAATATCTCCCCAACTAAAAGATATCCCCCCCACAACTGTCTTCATGCTATCTGCACTTCTCCCCTGCACATACAATCATATCTTCTGCACTTCTCTTCTGAACACAGTCCTACATTCCACACTAATCTCCTGCACACAATATCCACCAGTATACCCTCCACACTCCTCTCCTGTACATACTGCCCCCTGTCATACCCTCCACACTCCTCTCCTGCACTTACTGCCCCCTGTCATACCCTCCACACTCCTCTCCTGTACATACTGCCCCCTGTCATACCCTCCACACTCCTCTCCTGTACATACTGCCCACTGTCATACCCTCCACACTCCTCTCCTGTACATACTGCCCCCTGTCATACCCTCCACACTCCTCTCCTGTACATACTGCCCCCTGTCATACCCTCCACACTCCTCTCCTGTACATACTGCCCCCTGTCATACCCTCCACACTCCTCTCCTGTACATAGTGCCCACTGTCATACCCTCCACACTCCTCTCCTGTACATACTGCCCACTGTCATACCCTCCACACTCCTCTCCTGTACATACTGCCCCCTGTCATACCCTCCACACTCCTCTCCTGTACATACTGCCCCCTGTCATACCCTCCACACTCCTCTCCTGTACATACTGCCCCCTGTCATACCCTCCACACTCCTCTCCTGTACATAGTGCCCACTGTCATACCCTCCACACTCCTCTCCTGTACATACTGTCCACTCTCATACCCTCCACACTCCTCTCCTGCACTTACTGCCCCCTGTCATACCCTCCACACTCCTCTCCTGTACATACTGCCCCCTGTCATACCCTCCACACTCCTCTCCTGTACATACTGCCCCCTGTCATACCCTCCACACTCCTCTCCTGTACGTACTGCCCCCTGTCATACCCTCCACACTCCGCTCCTGTACGTACTGCCCACTGTCATACCCTCCACACTCCTCTCCTGTACATACTGCCCACTGTCATACCCTCCACACTCCTCTCCTGTACATACTACCCCCTGTCATACCCTCCACACTCCTCTCCTGTACATACTGCCCACTGTCATACCCTCCACACTCCTCTCCTGTACATACTGCCCCCTGTCATACCCTCCACACTCCTCTCCTGTACATAGTGCCCACTGTCATACCCTCCACACTCCTCTCCTGTACATAGTGCCCACTGTCATACCCTCCACACCCCTCTCCTGCACACAATACCCACCAGCATACCCTCCTTAGCATGTGTCCTTAGTCCCTTTCTCTGTATCAAATGTGAGACTTCAGGGGTCTGTTTATCTCACCAAAGCTCCCACCAAAAATCAATAAATTAAAATGAAAAAAAATAAAAAAAGTGGAAAAAAAATAACAAATCACACTAAAATGCCACACCCAATATGTGGCATAATTTATCCACACCCACTGTGTGCCGCAAAGCACTGTGCACACTGCCGGTCGCCCTGCTAAGGGTCCCAGTGCAATACTTTGCCCAAGGGCCCATGATGCTAGTAAGGTGGCACTGACCATGAGAGGCTCCTTGTTTCTTTATTGGGTCGCCAGCTTTAAGTCTTCTGCCTGTCTGCATGTTCATGAGCTTCATGTCCTTCCACTTAGGCCTAATGCATTAATGTTGCATCATAAAGTGTGGCAGCCATCTCTTTAAACCTGGGGGTCCCATGATTTCCTATTGCCCGGGGGCCCCATGAGTCGTCAGTCCGCCCCTGCTGTGTCCCATTATGTAATGTGGGTGTGCCTGGGTCACTGAATGCATACGAGGCAGTGGGTAGGGACAGGGGGCGTGGTCAGTGGTGGGGGCGGGGTTAAGGGGGCCCCATCAGATAGGCTGTAGGGGGCCCCATGATTTCTAACAGCGGCCCTGTATACACATATATACATACACATATACACATACACGCATACACACTAAAAGCTGAGACTTTAATGGATATGATCTTTTTAAATTATTTTCACAATACTGGTAAAAGTTTACTTTAAATGTCATTTTTAATGCCTTATATTACCTCCAGTCAATCAGCCTCCACCTTCTGTGTTCAGATGCTGATCTTTCCTGCACAGAATCTTTAATCACTTCTGGACCGGGAGATTTGCCCCCGTAAAGGACCAGGCCATTTTTTGCGATTCGGCACTGCGTTACTTTAACGGACAATTGCGGTCGTGCAACGCTATACCTAAATAAAATTGATGTCCTTTATTTCCCACAAATAGAGCTCTCTTTTGGTGGCATTTGTGTGGTTTTTGATTTTTTGGGCTAGAAACAAAAACATAAAAATCATTAAAAATACATTTTTTTTTGCATCCTTTTAGGCCAAATTGTATTCTGCTACATTTTTTTTTTACTCCAAAAATATCACAATAGGCATATTTTCATTGGTTTGCACAAAAGTTATAATTTGTCTTGTTTTTTTACTAGTAATGGCGGCAAGCGGGGGGGGGGGGGGGGGGGTTGTCAACTAGTGACATTACTACAGTAATCAGTGCTAAAAATATGTACTGTTACTGTAATAGTGACATTGGCAGGGAAGGGGTTAACCTAGGGGTGATCAAAGGATCAAGTGTGAGCCTAGGGGAGGGGCTTGTGAAATGATCAGAGACATCTGTGATCCTATATAGCAGGATCACAGGTGCTCTGATCATTTCAGAGAGAACGGTCAGCTGTGTTTTCCAACAGCTGACAGTTCTTCCCTCAGTGGGGAGCGATCGCGGGTGCCCGGCGTCAGTCACGGTCATCGGCCCCCGTGCATCGGCATCCCCGCTGCCCAGTGGGGGGCAGAAGTGCATCGCCGGTAGCGTGCGCTCTCCTCCCAACAACAGGCGTGCGAGCGACATATGGCTAAATTGGAAGTCAGAGAGAGAGAGAGAGAAGTCAGAGAGAGAGAGAGAGAGGCCAGAGAGAGAGAGAGGCCAGAGAGAGAGAGAGAGAGAGAGAGGGGCCAGAGAGAGAGAGAGACCAGAGAGAGAGGCCACAGAGAGAGAGATAGAGGCCACATCAAAAAGGATGGAGTGTTGGGCTTTTTTTTTTTTGCACTGTTTATTTCCTTTTATATGTGGGTCTTTCCAAATCACTTACATTAAAAATTGTATTTTTCCTTTTCAGGGTAAATAGAACTCCTCTTGTCTGTCCTATTTGTTTGAAAGTTGAAACGGTTCTTTCAACGCACCTTCGAAGAACTTGCATGAACGATGCCCCAAGGCTCGAGCGGACCAATTACAATTGTGCAAACATTGCGTTTTGAATTATAAGGCACGTGAAAAATTCTCAGTTCCTGATAAAATGGAAGGCCTTGTAAATTATTTAGAGGCAAACTACTTAATAATAAAAAACAAACCCTGCTTAACAAGGTATGCAAGGCTCCCCCTGTTTTGTCTTAGCGGTTATCACAATCTAAATGTAATTGAGTAATGTCCGAGATGCACTATGTTTATGCAACATCCAAATCAGTACAAGCTTTCAGGGTGTACACCATCCAGGCAGTACTAATATGCAAAGTTTTAGCAGAATGTTTAATAAGACACTCTGAAGGTAAAACCATATACAGCAATGGTAAGTAATCTTGGATAGTGAGAAAATGCAGGGAAAGAGCTATGTAATGGGAGGAGGGAAGAGTCAGAGTGGTGGCTAGAAAAAACCCCAAAAAACTTTTGTATAAAGATGCAAAATTACTGAGGTCTGCATTTAGTCCATTATCTTTTGCAAATATAATTATTCTTCAAAACTTCTCCTTTTAGTTTTGAAGTTCTTTAAGAAATTAAACATTCATATCTTATAGGGTTGTCTGGTTGTGGAAAATGGCCCACAAATCAATCTGTACAAAGACCGTTGCATAGATGTTTCCTTTAGTAAAATACTAGCTAAAGTGTTTTTCCAAAGAATAGAATGCAAAATAAAAAAAAAAAAAAAAAAATGTTCTGGCCCTATTGCGATTTTGTAAGTAGTTTAGTTTAAGAGTTGGTCATTTTCATTTTTCCAACATAATTTTCTTTTGAACCGTTCATTCTCTCATGCGCTCTTAGGCTCCTATCTAATGTTGACTTGAGTTCCCTTGTTTTCCCTTGTTTAATCACCATAATTCTTTACTCATGCGTTCTAAAAACAGATTACTCAAAACATAATTCTTTACTAATGCGTTCTAAAATGTTTATCTCCCCCCCCCCCCCCCCCCCCCAAAGAGTCCAAAGGGAACATTCATTGGCAACCGTAAGACCTCAAGTAAATACAGCAGTCACACCATATTTGCCAAATTCTGAAGATTTAAGGAGAGTTCAGGCAACATCTGTAGCAGACTCCACAACATTGCCATGTTCAAATGATCAAGACTCATACAACCTCATCCCCATAAGGAACTTATTGCCTGAAGAACCTGAACCATGTTCATCTGAAGAGGCTTCCACTTCCTCTCATGACTCATAGCATAAATTGCCCAAAGTGGAGAATACAGAGCAGGAAGAAGAGGATGAAGGAGATGATGTACCGGATGATGATGGTGTTTCACGGTAACTAAAAAAGTTTGTTAAAAATTTCTTTACATTAACTCTAACTCTCCATTCTTCTGCATTTCCAATGTATTTTTTTTTTTTTTTTTTTACAAAAGGATTCATTATACCAACTGGACCACGAAGACCAGGTTGAAAATGAGGAAAGCGGGACTATATAAAAGGCATTCTTTGAATGCACCAGTTCTCAAAGATTTCACATCATATTTGTGTGAAACATTGGAGATAGAGAACTATAAACAGGAGGTATGAAACCAGTACTGTACTATATTTGGTTAACAAACTGTTAGTGTATCACAATAAGAAAAGTTTTAAATGCTGAAAAGTCTTTCCAGGGCAGTACCTGAGAGGGTGGGTCTAACTCCTGGAGGCAGAAAAAGAACAATGTTCACAATTTCCAAACGGAGGCCCCTTTCCTTCACAGGCATTTCTTGTGTAGGGTTTCTTTAATACCCCGGTGAGTGAACACAGGGTCTTTTTGGGATATAGCTTTACACATGTCTTGCACAACTGCAGGTATTCTCTCACTCCTGAAAGACTGCATATAGTTAGACCAACAAACTAAATTATTCTTCTCAGTCCTTTGAATACAGATGTTTCCAAACTGCAAAGGACTGTGCAACTTAATTGTCATTGAGACTATTTTGAATTCACCCTTTGATGTTCTGTTACATAATGGTAGATTGATCCAATGTCCTTGCCTAAAAGTCAGATGCTGCATCTGTCCCCTCAGGGTCTAAAGCCCCGTACACACGTACCGATCGTCGTCATACAAACATTCGTCTTTTGTCCCCGAGATGTCAGTGTCTGTTGAAAAGTGCAAAGACTGCCCAAGAATTTTGTCCGCCGACTACAGCCGACTGCAGAAGTGATGTCATGTAATGGTTAACTTTCCCTGTGTTTTTTCTTTTCTGAGCATGCCCAGTCTTGCAAATCTGCGGTCTGTCGGCAGAATTCTGTACTGACTGGCGAACAATCGTCCGTTCTGGTGTCGGCATACAAAAATTTTTATGTTTGCAAGAAAGACTCTTGTCCGCAGAATGTGCGCAGACAGCTGTCGGAGGCACCATACTAGCAAGCGTACAATCGGCAGATCTTTCGTCCGCCGATGTTTGTATGCCGACGATCGGTACGTGTGTACGGGCCTTAACGCTGAGAATCGAGCAATCAAACACTGTCATCGCTTGGTTCTCAGAGCTTCCCGAGTAGATAGATGGTGACTGTCAGTCTGCTCTGTCTCCTCCTCACTCACTGGAGTGCTGGGCTGTGGAGGGACAGGAGCGGCCTGCTCAGGCTCTCAGCAGCTTGCTGAGAGGCCGAGCCAGATGCCAGTCCAGGCATGTAGGCAGACTCCGACCATATGCCATGACCGGCTCTGATGTCAGCCCACTGTCTGCTGAAAATGATCATAGGAGTACAGAACAAACTGCACTCCTGTGATCTACAGGAGAAGTAGAGCCAAACAAGCTTTGGCTGTACTTCTCCATTAATATGCCGGGCAGATTTAACTCTGTAAATCCTTATCCATCTGCTTCTTATATTTCTCTGTCCTAACACTGCAGTACACCCTTGATCTAATTTATAATCATGTTTTTTCCCCCTAGGTGGAGGACGTGGCCAGATTCCTCTATTTTATGAACCCAAAATCAGTAAACCTAAATTTTGTAAAGCACATTGAAAGGGCTAACAAATTTTTTAACTGCCTAAAACGTTTCCTTAAGAACCCAAGCATAATCAACTATTTAAAGCACGTGAAACGCTTTGTCACCTATCATTTAAAGGGTACAAATCTGTCTGTGAGAGATCCTAAACTATTTCAACAATGTACATTTTTTATGAACGTCACCGATGATCTACAAAAAAGGCTCATGAAATCCATATCTCGTGAGAACGTTGGTAAAAGGTAAAATAAGCTTTCGTTATTCTGACTAGATTGTCATTTCTTGGCGATTTTTGCAATGCTATACCCTTCACATCAATTTCAGGTATGAATCCTTGATGACTGGCTGTAAAACTCCAACCAAATGTTGCAAGCTTCTGGAGGTAGCAAAGCCATCGTTTCTTGAAGTTATGGGGAAAGCCCAAAATAAAGAGGTGTTGGATTTGACCGAGAAATGTGATATTCTCTATTACCTGGAAGCAGTGCTGGTCCTTCAACATCTGCAAAGACCAGGGGTGGTTAAGAACATGACAGTAAGTAAGAATTTGAGGTCTGCATTTTCCCTCTTAATTTTGTACTTCTGCTTGTTTCATCTTCATTTTGTACTCCTAGGTGTATGAGTGGGAGAAGAGAGTGCACCACCAATATGTCGCTTCAGAAAAACACAGCCTCATTTACAGTGATTGGGGTTCACCTGCACAAGACAGCCACTCATCAGGTTGAAGCATTTGCTTTGACAGAACAAGAGGAAATGGTAATGTTATAAAAAAGAAAAGGGGGGGGGGGGTTGGAGAGATGGAAAATTAAGTTGGCGTAATGATTTTTAAGATCTCCTATTTTTTTTTCCAGTGGTTCAAGGTATACTTTAAACAAGTAAGGCCAACCATGCTGAAAGACTCTGAGAAGAGGGAATTCTTTGTATCATCGTCCGGGCAGAGAATTTACAATGTGTCAAATGACTTACGGAGATATCACGAGAGGTAATTTAGGAGTTAAAGCTATGCAATTCTGTGTAAAAATATTAATTCCCTGTAAAGTTTTTTTTTAACTGCTATTCAGGGCCTCTTTTGAGGGGGTTTACCCTCCCTATTCTGATCTGCTAAATAAGAGACCTGGAAGTAAGGGTAATCTAAAAATATCATTTTTTTCTAAGGGCCTTTTCGCACAGGCATTCCGTTCAGGTCTGCCTGACAGTTTTTTAGGCGGACCTGATCAGATGCTCCATGCACCCGTATGGGGCAGCGAATGTCCGTGGCGAAATGTCCGCTGACACCCTCTGCTATCCGATCCGTGAAATCCAGATGGATGGAAACCCAAAAAACTTTTGTATAAAGATGCAAAATTACTGAGGTCTGCATTTAGTCCATTATCTTTTGCAAATATAATTATTCTTCAAAACTTCTCCTTTCCTGAGTAGTTTTGAAGTTCTTTAAGAAATTAAACATTCATATCTTATAGGGTTGTCTGGTTGTGGAAAATGGCCCACAAATCAATCTGTACAAAGACCGTTGCATAGATGTTTCCTTTAGTAAAATACTAGCTAAAGTGTTTTTCCAAAGAATAGAATGCAAAATTCAAAAAAAAAAAAAAAAATGTTATGGCCCTATTGCGATTTTGTAAGTAGTTTAGTTTAAGAGTTGGTCATTTTCATTTTTCCAACATAATTTTCTTTTGAACCGTTCCTTCTCTCATGCGCTCTTAGGCTCCTATCTAATGTTGACTTGAGTTCCCTTGTTTTCCCTTGTTTAATCACCATAATTCTTTACTCATGCGTTCTAAAAACAGATTACTCAAAACATAATTCTTTACTAATGCGTTCTAAAATGTTTATCTCCCCCCCCCCCCCCCAAAGAGTCCAAAGGGAACATTCATTGGCAACCGTAAGACCTCAAGTAAATACAGCAGTCACACCATATGTGCCAAATTCTGAAGATTTAAGGAGAGTTCAGGCAACATCTGTAGCAGACTCCACAACATTGCCATGTTCAAATGATCAAGACTCATACAACCTCATCCCCATAAGGAACTTATTGCCTGAAGAACCTGAACCATGTTCATCTGAAGAGGCTTCCACTTCCTCTCATGACTCATAGCATAAATTGCCCAAAGTGGAGAATACAGAGCAGGAAGAAGAGGATGAAGGAGATGATGTACCGGATGATGATGGTGTTTCACGGTAACTAAAAAAGTTTGTTAAAAATTTCTTTACATTAACTCTAACTCTCCATTCTTCTGCATTTCCAATGTATTTTTTTTTTTTTACAAAAGGATTCATTATACCAACTGGACCACGAAGACCAGGTTGAAAATGAGGAAAGCGGGACTATATAAAAGGATTCTTTGAATGCACCAGTTCTCAAAGATTTCACATCATATTTGTGTGAAACATTGGAGATAGAGAACTATAAACAGGAGGTATGAAACCAGTACTGTACTATATTTGGTTAACAAACTGTTAGTGTATCACAATAAGAAAAGTTTTAAATGCTGAAAAGTCTTTCCAGGGCAGTACCTGAGAGGGTGGGTCTAACTCCTGGAGGCAGAAAAAGAACAATGTTCACAATTTCCAAACGGAGGCCCCTTTCCTTCACAGGCATTTCTTGTGTAGGGTTTCTTTAATACCCCGGTGAGTGAACACAGGGTCTTTTTGGGATATAGCTTTACACATGTCTTGCACAACTGCAGGTATTCTCTCACTCCTGAAAGACTGCATATAGTTAGACCAACAAACTAAATTATTCTTCTCAGTCCTTTGAATACAGATGTTTCCAAACTGCAAAGGACTGTGCAACTTAATTGTCATTGAGACTATTTTGAATTCACCCTTTGATGTTCTGTTACATAATGGTAGATTGATCCAATGTCCTTGCCTAAAAGTCAGATGCTGCATCTGTCCCCTCAGGGTCTAAAGCCCCGTACACACGTACCGATCGTCGTCATACAAACATTCGTCTTTTGTCCCCGAGATGTCAGTGTCTGTTGAAAAGTGCAAAGACTGCCCAAGAATTTTGTCCGCCGACTACAGCCGACTGCAGAAGTGATGTCATGTAATGGTTAACTTTCCCTGTGTTTTTTCTTTTCTGAGCATGCCCAGTCTTGCAAATCTGCGGTCTGTCGGCAGAATTCTGTACTGACTGGCGAACAATCGTCCGTTCTGGTGTCGGCATACAAAAATTTTTATGTTTGCAAGAAAGACTCTTGTCCGCAGAATGTGCGCAGACAGCTGTCGGAGGCACCATACTAGCAAGCGTACAATCGGCAGATCTTTCGTCCGCCGATGTTTGTATGCCGACGATCGGTACGTGTGTACGGGCCTTAACGCTGAGAATCGAGCAATCAAACACTGTCATCGCTTGGTTCTCAGAGCTTCCCGAGTAGATAGATGGTGACTGTCAGTCTGCTCTGTCTCCTCCTCACTCACTGGAGTGCTGGGCTGTGGAGGGACAGGAGCGGCCTGCTCAGGCTCTCAGCAGCTTGCTGAGAGGCCGAGCCAGATGCCAGTCCAGGCATGTAGGCAGACTCCGACCATATGCCATGACCGGCTCTGATGTCAGCCCACTGTCTGCTGAAAATGATCATAGGAGTACAGAACAAACTGCACTCCTGTGATCTACAGGAGAAGTAGAGCCAAACAAGCTTTGGCTGTACTTCTCCATTAATATGCCGGGCAGATTTAACTCTGTAAATCCTTATCCATCTGCTTCTTATATTTCTCTGTCCTAACACTGCAGTACACCCTTGATCTAATTTATAATCATGTTTTTTCCCCCTAGGTGGAGGACGTGGCCAGATTCCTCTATTTTATGAACCCAAAATCAGTAAACCTAAATTTTGTAAAGCACATTGAAAGGGCTAACAAATTTTTTAACTGCCTAAAACGTTTCCTTAAGAACCCAAGCATAATCAACTATTTAAAGCACGTGAAACGCTTTGTCACCTATCATTTAAAGGGTACAAATCTGTCTGTGAGAGATCCTAAACTATTTCAACAATGTACATTTTTTATGAACGTCACCGATGATCTACAAAAAAGGCTCATGAAATCCATATCTCGTGAGAACGTTGGTAAAAGGTAAAATAAGCTTTCGTTATTCTGACTAGATTGTCATTTCTTGGCGATTTTTGCAATGCTATACCCTTCACATCAATTTCAGGTATGAATCCTTGATGACTGGCTGTAAAACTCCAACCAAATGTTGCAAGCTTCTGGAGGTAGCAAAGCCATCGTTTCTTGAAGTTATGGGGAAAGCCCAAAATAAAGAGGTGTTGGATTTGACCGAGAAATGTGATATTCTCTATTACCTGGAAGCAGTGCTGGTCCTTCAACATCTGCAAAGACCAGGGGTGGTTAAGAACATGACAGTAAGTAAGAATTTGAGGTCTGCGTTTTCCCTCTTAATTTTGTACTTCTGCTTGTTTCATCTTCATTTTGTACTCCTAGGTGTATGAGTGGGAGAAGAGAGTGCACCACCAATATGTCGCTTCAGAAAACACAGCCTCATTTACAGTGATTGGGGTTCACCTGCACAAGACAGCCACTCATCAGGTTGAAGCATTTGCTTTGACAGAACAAGAGGAAATGGTAATGTTATAAAAAAGAAAAGGGGGGGGGGGGGTTGGAGAGATGGAAAATTAAGTTGGCGTAATGATTTTTAAGATCTCCTATTTTTTTTTCCAGTGGTTCAAGGTATACTTTAAACAAGTAAGGCCAACCATGCTGAAAGACTCTGAGAAGAGGGAATTCTTTGTATCATCGTCCGGGCAGAGAATTTACAATGTGTCAAATGACTTACGGAGATATCACGAGAGGTAATTTAGGAGTTAAAGCTATGCAATTCTGTGTAAAAATATTAATTCCCTGTAAAGTTTTTTTTTAACTGCTATTCAGGGCCTCTTTTGAGGGGGTTTACCCTCCCTATTCTGATCTGCTAAATAAGAGACCTGGAAGTAAGGGTAATCTAAAAATATCATTTTTTTCTAAGGGCCTTTTCGCACAGGCATTCCGTTCAGGTCTGCCTGACAGTTTTTTAGGCGGACCTGATCAGATGCTCCATGCACCCGTATGGGGCAGCGAATGTCCGTGGCGAAATGTCCGCTGACACCCTCTGCTATCCGATCCGTGAAATCCAGATGGATGGAAACCCAAAAAACTTTTGTATAAAGATGCAAAATTACTGAGGTCTGCATTTAGTCCATTATCTTTTGCAAATATAATTATTCTTCAAAACTTCTCCTTTCCTGAGTAGTTTTGAAGTTCTTTAAGAAATTAAACATTCATATCTTATAGGGTTGTCTGGTTGTGGAAAATGGCCCACAAATCAATCTGTACAAAGACCGTTGCATAGATGTTTCCTTTAGTAAAATACTAGCTAAAGTGTTTTTCCAAAGAATAGAATGCAAAATTCAAAAAAAAAAAAAAAAAATGTTATGGCCCTATTGCGATTTTGTAAGTAGTTTAGTTTAAGAGTTGGTCATTTTCATTTTTCCAACATAATTTTCTTTTGAACCGTTCCTTCTCTCATGCGCTCTTAGGCTCCTATCTAATGTTGACTTGAGTTCCCTTGTTTTCCCTTGTTTAATCACCATAATTCTTTACTCATGCGTTCTAAAAACAGATTACTCAAAACATAATTCTTTACTAATGCGTTCTAAAATGTTTATCTCCCCCCCCCCCCCCCAAAGAGTCCAAAGGGAACATTCATTGGCAACCGTAAGACCTCAAGTAAATACAGCAGTCACACCATATGTGCCAAATTCTGAAGATTTAAGGAGAGTTCAGGCAACATCTGTAGCAGACTCCACAACATTGCCATGTTCAAATGATCAAGACTCATACAACCTCATCCCCATAAGGAACTTATTGCCTGAAGAACCTGAACCATGTTCATCTGAAGAGGCTTCCACTTCCTCTCATGACTCATAGCATAAATTGCCCAAAGTGGAGAATACAGAGCAGGAAGAAGAGGATGAAGGAGATGATGTACCGGATGATGATGGTGTTTCACGGTAACTAAAAAAGTTTGTTAAAAATTTCTTTACATTAACTCTAACTCTCCATTCTTCTGCATTTCCAATGTATTTTTTTTTTTTTTTTTTTACAAAAGGATTCATTATACCAACTGGACCACGAAGACCAGGTTGAAAATGAGGAAAGCGGGACTATATAAAAGGCATTCTTTGAATGCACCAGTTCTCAAAGATTTCACATCATATTTGTGTGAAACATTGGAGATAGAGAACTATAAACAGGAGGTATGAAACCAGTACTGTACTATATTTGGTTAACAAACTGTTAGTGTATCACAATAAGAAAAGTTTTAAATGCTGAAAAGTCTTTCCAGGGCAGTACCTGAGAGGGTGGGTCTAACTCCTGGAGGCAGAAAAAGAACAATGTTCACAATTTCCAAACGGAGGCCCCTTTCCTTCACAGGCATTTCTTGTGTAGGGTTTCTTTAATACCCCGGTGAGTGAACACAGGGTCTTTTTGGGATATAGCTTTACACATGTCTTGCACAACTGCAGGTATTCTCTCACTCCTGAAAGACTGCATATAGTTAGACCAACAAACTAAATTATTCTTCTCAGTCCTTTGAATACAGATGTTTCCAAACTGCAAAGGACTGTGCAACTTAATTGTCATTGAGACTATTTTGAATTCACCCTTTGATGTTCTGTTACATAATGGTAGATTGATCCAATGTCCTTGCCTAAAAGTCAGATGCTGCATCTGTCCCCTCAGGGTCTAAAGCCCCGTACACACGTACCGATCGTCGTCATACAAACATTCGTCTTTTGTCCCCGAGATGTCAGTGTCTGTTGAAAAGTGCAAAGACTGCCCAAGAATTTTGTCCGCCGACTACAGCCGACTGCAGAAGTGATGTCATGTAATGGTTAACTTTCCCTGTGTTTTTTCTTTTCTGAGCATGCCCAGTCTTGCAAATCTGCGGTCTGTCGGCAGAATTCTGTACTGACTGGCGAACAATCGTCCGTTCTGGTGTCGGCATACAAAAATTTTTATGTTTGCAAGAAAGACTCTTGTCCGCAGAATGTGCGCAGACAGCTGTCGGAGGCACCATACTAGCAAGCGTACAATCGGCAGATCTTTCGTCCGCCGATGTTTGTATGCCGACGATCGGTACGTGTGTACGGGCCTTAACGCTGAGAATCGAGCAATCAAACACTGTCATCGCTTGGTTCTCAGAGCTTCCCGAGTAGATAGATGGTGACTGTCAGTCTGCTCTGTCTCCTCCTCACTCACTGGAGTGCTGGGCTGTGGAGGGACAGGAGCGGCCTGCTCAGGCTCTCAGCAGCTTGCTGAGAGGCCGAGCCAGATGCCAGTCCAGGCATGTAGGCAGACTCCGACCATATGCCATGACCGGCTCTGATGTCAGCCCACTGTCTGCTGAAAATGATCATAGGAGTACAGAACAAACTGCACTCCTGTGATCTACAGGAGAAGTAGAGCCAAACAAGCTTTGGCTGTACTTCTCCATTAATATGCCGGGCAGATTTAACTCTGTAAATCCTTATCCATCTGCTTCTTATATTTCTCTGTCCTAACACTGCAGTACACCCTTGATCTAATTTATAATCATGTTTTTTCCCCCTAGGTGGAGGACGTGGCCAGATTCCTCTATTTTATGAACCCAAAATCAGTAAACCTAAATTTTGTAAAGCACATTGAAAGGGCTAACAAATTTTTTAACTGCCTAAAACGTTTCCTTAAGAACCCAAGCATAATCAACTATTTAAAGCACGTGAAACGCTTTGTCACCTATCATTTAAAGGGTACAAATCTGTCTGTGAGAGATCCTAAACTATTTCAACAATGTACATTTTTTATGAACGTCACCGATGATCTACAAAAAAGGCTCATGAAATCCATATCTCGTGAGAACGTTGGTAAAAGGTAAAATAAGCTTTCGTTATTCTGACTAGATTGTCATTTCTTGGCGATTTTTGCAATGCTATACCCTTCACATCAATTTCAGGTATGAATCCTTGATGACTGGCTGTAAAACTCCAACCAAATGTTGCAAGCTTCTGGAGGTAGCAAAGCCATCGTTTCTTGAAGTTATGGGGAAAGCCCAAAATAAAGAGGTGTTGGATTTGACCGAGAAATGTGATATTCTCTATTACCTGGAAGCAGTGCTGGTCCTTCAACATCTGCAAAGACCAGGGGTGGTTAAGAACATGACAGTAAGTAAGAATTTGAGGTCTGCGTTTTCCCTCTTAATTTTGTACTTCTGCTTGTTTCATCTTCATTTTGTACTCCTAGGTGTATGAGTGGGAGAAGAGAGTGCACCACCAATATGTCGCTTCAGAAAACACAGCCTCATTTACAGTGATTGGGGTTCACCTGCACAAGACAGCCACTCATCAGGTTGAAGCATTTGCTTTGACAGAACAAGAGGAAATGGTAATGTTATAAAAAAGAAAAGGGGGGGGGGGGGTTGGAGAGATGGAAAATTAAGTTGGCGTAATGATTTTTAAGATCTCCTATTTTTTTTTCCAGTGGTTCAAGGTATACTTTAAACAAGTAAGGCCAACCATGCTGAAAGACTCTGAGAAGAGGGAATTCTTTGTATCATCGTCCGGGCAGAGAATTTACAATGTGTCAAATGACTTACGGAGATATCACGAGAGGTAATTTAGGAGTTAAAGCTATGCAATTCTGTGTAAAAATATTAATTCCCTGTAAAGTTTTTTTTTAACTGCTATTCAGGGCCTCTTTTGAGGGGGTTTACCCTCCCTATTCTGATCTGCTAAATAAGAGACCTGGAAGTAAGGGTAATCTAAAAATATCATTTTTTTCTAAGGGCCTTTTCGCACAGGCATTCCGTTCAGGTCTGCCTGACAGTTTTTTAGGCGGACCTGATCAGATGCTCCATGCACCCGTATGGGGCAGCGAATGTCCGTGGCGAAATGTCCGCTGACACCCTCTGCTATCCGATCCGTGAAATCCAGATGGATGGAAACCGTATTTCCAGCCGTCTGGAGATCGGGTGAAACAGACAGGCGGTCTGTTTTCATCCGATCTCCCATAGAGGAGAGGGGGAAGCACAGGTCTATCTCTGCAAAGTAAGCGGAGACGGACCTGTGCTCTGCCTGCTCAACGGGAATCGGCGGATCGATCCCCGCTGAGCAAAACTGAATCCGCCAGGTGGAAAGCCTGTGTGAAAGGACCTTTATATAGAGTAGGCTTGGCTACAACCCATCTTTCTATGCCTGTTTTTTTCATTTTTATTTATTTTTTTAATAAACAGTTTTTTTCTTTACTCCCTATTCGGTGCTACCATTGTCAGCGAGAAAAGAAAGAAGGGTCCTCCGCTGAAACCTTAGATACTGTAGCCCTAAAGATCTGACTGGGGTTAACCACTTCAGCTCTAGAAGTTTTTACCCCCTTAATGACCAGGCCATGATTTTTCCAAAATGGCACTGTGTTGCTTTAACTGACAATTGTGCAGCTGTGCGATGCTGTACCCAAATAAAATTGATGTTTTTTTTTTTCCCGTGGATTATTTTTTTAAGACCTAATTTTATAAAAAAAAAAAAAAAGGCCAAGGGGTAGGGAAGGGGACCCCCCACGTGATGTAGTTTGCTGCTTGGTGGACTACAAGCTGAAGGAGGAGGTTCTCAGCAAGGCCAGGAACAGGGTGCACCTGAACCATGATGGAACCACAATACACATTTATCAAGACCTCTTCAACATCAACTTTCAGCACCGCAGAGACCTGCGCCCCCTGCTGGAAGCTTTGCGCTCTAAAAGGATACCGTATAAATGGAAGTTTACCTTCTGTTTGTCCGCCACCACGCAGGGGCGCACGGCCCTCCTAAAGGTTCCGGAAGACCTCCCTCAGTTTTGCTCTGCCGTGGGACTACCGCTGATTGACCCGCCTAATTGGTACGCTGCCTTTAGGGGGGCCCCTCCGCACCCACTGCACTCAGGGAAGAACCTATGGAAGCGCAGGACACCCGCTTCAGACGCCTCCGCTCACCCTCCAACCACAGAACTGGCTTGGCACCTCCTGAGTTCCCACCTGCTGCAAGTCCCACAAAACCCCCTCAGCAACGGAGAGCTCGTCGAGGAGACTGATGACCCACCTGCTTGGATTTGTCTCGGCAAGTACCACCATCACTCTCACTCCACCTGCATTGGCTCCCCCTTTGCATCCTTTCTGTCCACCAAACTTGCTGCCCATTCTCTCTCCACCTGGACATTTCACTTGCTTGACATACTGCCCCCCATACAGATCTGGGCTGGACGTCTCCTGCACCACTTCAATTGGTTACATTCATACGTCTACTGGACGTTAAAGTCACGCAGTGCCGAATCGCAAAATAGGCCCTGGTCAGGAAGGGGGTAAAATCTTCCGGGGCTTAAGTGGTTAAAAAAAAACAATAAAAATGACATAAATCTTTCCCGTAGTTAGTAAACGTAATAACTTTTGTGCAAACCAATCAAGATACGCTTATTGCAATTTTTTTTCACCGAAAATATGTAGCAGAAAACAAATTGGCCTAAAATGTTAAAAATTTAGATTTTTACATTTTTCGCACGACCGCCCAATTGTCCGTTAAAGTCACGCAGTGCCGAATCGCAAAATAGGCCCTGGTCAGGAAGGGGGTAAAATCTTCCGGGGTTTAAGTGGTTAACCACTTGCCCACCGCTCACATGGAGCGTACTGCGGCAAAGTGGCACGATCCCGTCCAGCGACGTAGACCTACGTCGCTGGACTCCTCCCCCTGTAGGCGGCGCGCTCCCGCTGTTTTCATTCACAGCGGGAGTCGGGCCAGGGGAGGAGCAGCGGTGACCGCCGCTGCTCTGCCCCGATCGTCGGGGAATTGAGTGAGGAGATCCGCCCGCCTGTGTAAACAGAGCAGGCGGATCTCCATAGTGTCAGGGACTGACAGATCGGAGTGTTCAGCATAGCTGGACATCCGATCTGTCCCTGTCTCACAAAGTCACCTCCCCCCCCACACGTCAGTAAGCACCAGGCATACATTAACCCCTCCCTCTCCAATACAATTAACCCCTTCACTGCCAGTGTCATTTTTACAGTAACAGTGCATATTTATAGCACTGATTACTGCAGTAATGTCACTGGTACCCCCAAAAGTGTCAAAAATGTCAGTCAAGGGTCCGATCTGTCCGCCACAATGTCGCAGTCCCACAAAAAAAATTGCAGATCACCGCCATTACGCGTTAAAAAAAAAAACACCAAAAATGACAGAAATCTTTCCCTTAGTAAACGCAATAATTTTTTATGCAAACCAATCAAAATACGCTTATTGCGATTTTTTTTTTTTTACCAAACATAGGTAGCAGAAAACAAATTGGCCAAAAATTTAAAAAAAATTTGATTTTTACATCTTTTTTGGGGGGGGGAATTTCATATAAAAAATGTTAAAAATATTGTTATTTTTTCAAAATAAACACTCTTTTTTTGTTTATAGCGCAAAAAGTAAAAATCGCACAGGTGATCAAATACCACCAAAAGGAAGCTCTGTTTGTGGGAAAAAAAGGACATAAATTTCGTTTGGGTACGGCGTCGCACGACCGCGCAATTGTCAGTTATAGTCGCACAGCGCCGAATCGCAAAAAGTGGCCTGGACGGAAGACAGCAAAATCCTCCAGGGGTAAAGTGGAAAAAAAAAAAAAAACAATAAAAATGACATAAATCTTTCCCGTAGTTAGTAAACGCAATAACTTTTGTGCAAACCAATCAAGATACGCTTATTGCGTTTTTTTTTCACCAAAAATATGTAGCAGAAAACAAATTGGCCTAAAATGTTAAAAAAAATTGATTTTTACATTTTTTGGGGGGGAATTTCATATAAAAAAATTTGAAAAATATTGTTATTCTTTCAAAATTGTCGCTATTTTTTTGTTTATAGCGCAAAAAGTAAAAATTGCACAGGTGATCAAATACCACAAAAAGAAAGCTCTGTTTGTGGGAGAAAAAGGACATCAACTTCATTTGGGTACAGCTTCGAACGACCGCGCAATTGTCCGTTAAATTCACGCAGTGCTGAATCGCAAAATAGACCCTGGTCTTTGGGCAGGAAAATCCCCTGGGGCTTAAGTGGTTAAAGTGGCTTGTTGTGGAGCTTTAATCTCAAATATTGAGAAATGCCTTTTATTTTTTCCACATTACATTCCCCCCTCCACATTACATGTGTCTAATGAAAATGGTCTATATTTGTAGGGGGGAGGGTTTGTTACCCTATTTTTTTCAGCATAGTTCAGAAAAGCATTTGCACCCATGTTGGTAACATTACTGATAAGTCACAATTTCAGATATTAAAAATATAATGCAGCTTTGCATGGAAATCCATAGCCCAAAGCCTATAGGAAAAATCTGAACTTAGATACCGCAGGCTGGCCAGACAGCCTCTGTGTGCACCTGTTTTAGTGACTGGTTCGTTAGTGAGCCCAAAAAAAAAAATCAACTGTACCTATGAAGTTTAAAGTATCTGCCCCTCCCACTCAGAATAAAAAGTGCATCATAGCCCACAGTTTGCACATAAGCCATAGCCTTTTTGTATGTCCTGCAGACATGGAGAAGATTACACGTCGTGTGTAAGTATGAGAGGAATTGTATTTATTTATGCAGCCTGAGCCATAGTGGCTGGGTTGTGTGTGTTTTACCTGTTCATTTAATAATATTTTTTAAACCAATATCAAACCGCTGTTGCCAATCTTTTCCAAAACTGTCTGTTTGTTTCTTTTTTAGAATTTTTAAAGTAATGTAAATATTTTTCTGCCCACTGTCCCATGAACTCATGTTGGTTTGTGTTCCTTAGTTTATAGTAGGTCCATATAATGTGTGCTAACTTAACATAGCTTGGCTGTTTAATTCATATATATATTTTTTTTTAATATCTATATTTTTTTTTAATATCTAGCATCAACAATTGTTTAGCTGTTTTCAACAATGAGATTAACGTAGTTTGTGGTTAAGATATTCTTTTAGCTTTAATCTCAAATATTGAGAAATGCCTTTTATTTTTTCCACATTACAGGTGTGTAATGAGATAATATATATATATTTTTTTTTTTTTTATTCCCCCCTCCACATTACATGTGTCTAATGAAAATGGTCTATATTTGTAGGGGGGAGGGTTTGTTACCCTATTTTTTTCAGCATAGTTCAGAAAAGCATTTGCACCCATGTTGGTAACTTAGAGGCTGTGTGGCCAGCCTGCAGCCTCTGTGTGCACCTGTTTTAGTGACTGGTTCGTTAGTGAGCCAAAAAAAAAAAAAAAAAATTCAACTGTACCTATGAAGTTTAAAGTATCTGCCCCTCCCACTCAGAATAAAAAGTGCATCATAGCCCACAGTTTGCACATAAGCCATAGCCTTTTTGTATGTCCTGCAGACATGGAGAAGATTACACGTCGTGTGTAAGTATGAGAGGAATTGTATTTATTTATGCAGCCTGAGCCATAGTGGCTGGGTTGCGTGTGTTTTACCTGTTGATTTAATAATATTTTTTAAACCAATATCAAACCGCTGTTGCCAATCTTTTCCAAAACTGTCTGTTTGTTTCTTTATTAGAATTTTTAAAGTAATGTAAATATTTTTCTGCCCACTGTCCCATGAACTCATGTTGGTTTGTGTTCCTTAGTTTATAGTAGGTCCATATAATGTGTGCTAACTTAACATAGCTTGGCTGTTTAATTCATATATTTTTTTTTTTTAATATCTAGCATCAACAATTGTTTAGCTCTTTTCAACAATGAGATTAACGTAGTTTGTGGTTAAGATATTCTTTTAGCTTTAATCTCAAATATTGAGAAATGCCTTTTATTTTTTCCACATTACAGGTGTGTAATGAGATATATAATTTTTTTTTTTTTTTTTATTCCCCCCTCCACATTACATGTGTCTAATGAAAATGGTCTATATTTGTAGGGGGGAGGGTTTGTTACCCTATTTTTTTCAGCATAGTTCAGAAAAGCATTTGCACCCATGTTGGTAACTTAGAGGCTGTGTGGCCAGCCTGCAGCCTCTGTGTGCACCTGTTTTAGTGACTGGTTCGTTAGTGAGCCCAAAAAAAAAAAAAAAATTCAACTGTACCTATGAAGTTTAAAGTATCTGCCCCTCCCACTCAGAATAAAAAGTGCATCATAGCCCACAGTTTGCACATAAGCCATAGCCTTTTTGTATGTCCTGCAGACATGGAGAAGATTACACGTCGTGTGTAAGTATGAGAGGAATTGTATTTATTTATGCAGCCTGAGCCATAGTGGCTGGGTTGCGTGTGTTTTACCTGTTGATTTAATAATATTTTTTAAACCAATATCAAACCGCTGTTGCCAATCTTTTCCAAAACTGTCTGTTTGTTTCTTTATTAGAATTTTTAAAGTAATGTAAATATTTTTCTGCCCACTGTCCCATGAACTCATGTTGGTTTGTGTTCCTTAGTTTATAGTAGGTCCATATAATGTGTGCTAACTTAACATAGCTTGGCTGTTTAATTCATATATTTTTTTTTTTTAATATCTAGCATCAACAATTGTTTAGCTCTTTTCAACAATGAGATTAACGTAGTTTGTGGTTAAGATATTCTTTTAGCTTTAATCTCAAATATTGAGAAATGCCTTTTATTTTTTCCACATTACAGGTGTGTAATGAGATATATAATTTTTTTTTTTTTTTTTATTCCCCCCTCCACATTACATGTGTCTAATGAAAATGGTCTATATTTGTAGGGGGGAGGGTTTGTTACCCTATTTTTTTCAGCATAGTTCAGAAAAGCATTTGCACCCATGTTGGTAACTTAGAGGCTGTGTGGCCAGCCTGCAGCCTCTGTGTGCACCTGTTTTAGTGACTGGTTCGTTAGTGAGCCCAAAAAAAAAAAAAAAATTCAACTGTACCTATGAAGTTTAAAGTATCTGCCCCTCCCACTCAGAATAAAAAGTGCATCATAGCCCACAGTTTGCACATAAGCCATAGCCTTTTTGTATGTCCTGCAGACATGGAGAAGATTACACGTCGTGTGTAAGTATGAGAGGAATTGTATTTATTTATGTAGCCTGAGCCATAGTGGCTGGGTTGCGTGTGTTTTACCTGTTGATTTAATAATATTTTTTAAACCAATATCAAACCGCTGTTGCCAATCTTTTCCAAAACTGTCTGTCTGTTTCTTTATTAGAATTTTTAAAGTAATGTAAATATTTTTCTGCCCACTGTCCCATGAACTCATGTTGGTTTGTGTTCCTTAGTTTATAGTAGGTCCATATAATGTGAGCTAACTTAACATAGCTTGGCTGTTTAATTCATATATTTTTTTTTTTTAATATCTAGCATCAACAATTGTTTAGCTGTTTTCAACAATTAGATGAAAGTAGCTTGTGGTTAAGATTTTATTTTAGCTTTAATCTCAAATATTGAGAAATGCCTCCCCCCCACACACATTACAGGTGTGTAATGAAAAATGTATTTGTAGGGGGGGGGGGGTATGCACCTTTGTTCACCTTTTAATCTAATGCAGTGTTTCTTAACACTGGTCCTCATGGCACACTAACAGGCCATATTTTAAGGATTAGCATAGGGTAATGCAGACTAGACCACTGCAATCACTGAGCAGCAAATTATATCACCTGTGATTAATTTCATTTTTCCTGCACACCTGGCCAGAGTTAAGAAACCCTGAACTAATGGCAGGATAAAGCTGGATACACCCTATCCAACTTTTGTGGTTAGATTTCCTTCAGATTTACCTTTTCTATGTAGTGCAAGGGCCTGCCAGATTGCATGCAAATTGAAAGTGTTTAGGTTTGACCTCATATTATATGGTTTTGGTAAGTCTAAAGGAAAAAGTCTTCAGAAAATCTTATAGTGTGTATGGCCCATTAGGCTTCTCTCTTTTTTTCTTTTTACCTAAATTTCTTTGAGAAATGCCTTCTATTGTTTCCACATTACAGATGTGGAATTAAAATTGCCTTTTTATATGCAGGGGGGGTTGTGCCTTTAATCTAATCACAGGTTTAGGCTTATCTTTTTTACCTAATTTTCTTTGGCAACTGAGCAATCAGATTGTATAGTGTTATGACCAGCTTTATACACTTAATTGTGAAGTTAGGAGCATTAATAAAACTGAATTTTGGACTAATTGAGTGTTTGGGCATTGTTTTTTGCTTTTACCTTGAATATCAGAGACAATATAAAGGTTTATCTTTAACCACTTAAGCCCCGGAGGATTTGGCTGCTCAAAGACCAGGGCCTATTTTGCGATTCGGCACTGCGTGACTTTAACAAACAATTGCGCGGTCGTGCGATGCTGTACCCAAATGAAAGAAACGTCTTTTTTTCCCCACAAACAGAGCTTTGTTTTGGTGGTATTTGATCACCTGCGCGTTTTTTTTTTTTTTACGCTATAAACAAAAAAAAGAACGACAAATTTCGAAAAAATAACAATATTTCTCACATTTTTTTTTTTTTATATGAAATCCCACCCCCCCCCCCCCAAACCAAAATGTAAAAATCAAAATTTTTAACATTTTAGGCCAATTTGTTTTCTGCTACATATCTTTGGTGAATAAAATTGCAGTAAACATTTTTTGATTGGTTTGCGCAAAAGTTATTGCGTTTACTAACTATAGGAAAGATTTATGTCATTTTTATTGTTTTTTGTGTTTTTTAACTAGTAATGGCGGCGATCTGCGATTTTTTTTTTTTTTTTTTTTTTTTTTTTTATTCAGGACTCCGACATTGCGGCGGACAGTTCGGACCCTTGACTGACATTTTTGACACTTTTGAGAGTACCATTGAAATTACTACAGTAATCAGTGCTATACATATGCACTGTTACTGTAAAAATGACACTGGAAGGGAAGGGGTTAACTTTATTAGTGATTAGTGGGTAAAATGTATCCCTAGGGGCGTCATTCTAACTGTGGGGGGGCATGGCTTGTGATGTAACCACAGAGACATATGATCCTACATAGCAGGATCGTATAGTCTCTGCAGTTAGATCAGGGAGAATGGCAGGCGGCTTTTTTACATTAGCCATCTGCCTTTCTCCCTCTCCAGCGGGAGATTGTGAGTGACTGGAGGACATCAGAGCCGCCTTTCACTTGCGTGGGGATGTCGGGGAACGAGCAGGGGTGGGAGCACGCCTCCGGTGGTGCGCACTCGCCCCCTAGAGGCTCCTGGGCGAGCGACATCGGTTTGCCCAGGATAGCCAGACTGCCGCAGCAAATAGTCGTGCGGCAGTCAGCAAGTGGTTAATCTAAATGCAGGCTTAGGGTGGTCTTTTTTTCTGTAACGTTTGGAAACAGAGCAATCAGATTGTATAGTGTATGGCCAGCCTTTTTAAAACTGAATTTTGGACTTTTGGCCTCAAAAGCATGAAGGACGGGGCATTATTTTTTTTTTGTCACTGTTTTAAACCATTTTAAGATTCACAGCCTTATTTCCTTTTACATGTGTGTTTTTCAAGTCACTTACATTAAAGTTTTTATGTTTTTTCCTTTTCAGTGTGAATAGAACTCCTCTTGTCTGTCCGATTTGTTTGAGAGTCCAAACACTTCTTTCAACGCACCTTCGCAGGACGTGCATGAATGATGCCCCTGTTGAAGAAGTAAAAGCAGCCCTTGCCAAGGCTCGAGCAGCACAATTACAACTTTCCAAACATTGCATTTTGAATTATAAAGAACTTGAAAAATTCTCAGTTCCTGATAAAATGGAAGGCCTTGTAAAATATTTAGAGGAAAACTACTTGATAATAAAAAACAAACCCTGCTTAACAAGGTATGTAATGCTCACCCTGTTTTGACTTGCAATCACCATCTAATTGTAATTGAGTAATGTCAGAGATGCACTTTTTTCTGCATCATCCAAATCAATACAAGCCTTCAGGGTGTACACCCTTCAGGCAGTACTAATATGCAAAGTTTTATCAGAATGTTAATAAGACACTCTCTGAAGGTAAAATCAACCATATTCAGCAGTGGTAAGTAGGCTTGGATAGTGAGAAAATGCAGAGAATGAGCTATGAAATGGGAGGAGGGAAGAGTCCGAGTCGAGAGGCTAAAAAAAAATAAAATAAAATAAAACTGTTGGATAAAGATGCAAGATTACTGAGGTCTGCATTTAGTCCATTATCTTTTGCAAATTGAATTATTCTTCAAAACTTTTCCTTTCCTGAGTAGTTTTGAAGTGCTTTAAGAAGTAAAACATTCATGTATTTTTATAGGGTGGTCTGGTTGTAAGAAATGACCCACACACTAGACCACAGTATGGAAGACATAAATCTTTTGGAAGTTATTCTTGTGTACACAACATACAATGGACTAAACGTGGACTTCAGTTTTCTAAATCTTTATCCAGCAGATTTAAGTATCTTGCAATAAGTATGGCCCCCACACCATTCCATAGCTCTGTATCTGTCTTCTCTTAGAACTCCATGAGTTTATTTTACCATTGCTGTATGTTTGTTTTGTTTATTTTTTGACAGATTGTTAAACGCTCTGCTTACTGCCGGTTCACACTGATCCGACTTGGACCGCGACTTGTCAGCCTGACAAGTCGCGGTCCGTCGCGCTCCCGTTGTTCGGTACAGGAACCGTTCTAATAGGAGCGACACAAGTCACTCCAGCTTAGAAAAAGGGTCCTGTACTACTTCGGGGCGACCTGGAGCGACTTGCATAGACAATAATTTTATGAAGTCCATGCAAGTCACGCCGAAGTCGCGGTGCACGCGACTTCACAGGTCGCCCCCGAAGTCGTGCCGCTGCAGTGTGAACCGGCATTAGAACTGCTTGTGTCTTGGAAGGAGTACAACCCAATAACTTTTTCTAAAAACTTGGATGCTAGCGCAACTAAAGTATCACAGACAGTATTCCGGTTTTGCAACAAGTGCACTTATTGCAAAACCGGAATATTGTCTGGCTACGTTTTGGCTACAATTGCCTTAATCTAATTGTATAATCTCCCCAAGGTCTGCAAACTACCTGTGTGAAAAGTTGAAGACTATTTTTACTAACCAAATCAATCTGTACAAAGACCATTGCATAGATGTTTCCTTTAGTAAAATATTAGCCAAAAATGTCTTCTCCAAGGACTAGAATGTAAAATTCTAAAAAAAGTTCTGGCCCTCTTGTGATTTGTAAGTAGTTTAGTTTCTTAAGAGTTGGTCATTCTCTCATGCGCTAGGCCCCTATCTGATGTTCACTTGAGTTCTCTCTTGATCTCGCATGTGTTACCACACTCTCCCCCTCTATCCAACGTGATGTTGTTTAAACACATTGATAATTCTTTACTTGCGCATTCTAAAATGTTCTCTTCTCCCCCCCCCCCCCCCAACCCCAAGAGTCCAAAGGGAACATTCATTGGCAACCGAAGTAAATACAGCAGTCACACCATATATACCAAATTATAAAGATTTGAGAGTTCAGGCAACATCAGCAGCAGATTCTACAACATTGCCATGCTCAAATCAAGACTACAACCTCATCCCCATAAGGAAATTATTGGGAGGAGAACCTGAACCATGTACATCTGAAGAAGCTTCTAGTTCTGCTCACGACTCACAACATAAATTGCACACAGAAGAGGATACAGAGCAGGAAGAAGAGGATGAAGGAGGAGATGATGTACTGGATGATGATGGTGTTTCACGGTAACTATTTTTTTTTTCCTCAAAATTTCTTGGCATTTACTCAAACTCTCCATTCTTCTGCATTGTGTGCGTGTGTATGTATATATGTGTGTGTAATATATATATATATATATATATATATATATATATATATATATATAAAATCTCTCTTTTTTTTTTTTTTTTTTCAAAAGGATTCATTCCACAAATTGGACCACAAAAAGCAGGTTAGAAATGAGAAAAGCAGGACTATACAAAAGGCACTCTTTGAACACACCAGTTCTCAAAGACTTTACATCCTATTTGCGTGAAACATTGGAGATAGAGAACTGTAATCAGGAGGTATGAATCCAGTACTGTACTATATTTGGTTACCAAACTGTTAGTGTATCAAAATAGAAACGTTTTAAATGCTGAAAAGCTTTCCAGGGAGTACCTGAGAGGGTGGGTATCCAGGAAGTATCCTGGAGGCAAGAAAAGAACAATATTTCACAATTTCCAAATGGAGGCCCTTTTCCTTCATAGGCATTTCTTGTGTAGGGTTTCTTTAGGACCCCAAGGAGTGAATGCAGGGTCTTTTTGGGATATCACTTAACACATGACTTGCACATCTGCAGGTATCCACTCACTCCTGGAAGACTGCGTATAGTTAGACCAGCAAACAAAAATTCTTCTTCTCAGTCCTTTGAATACAGATTTTTCCAAACTGCAAAGTACTGCACAACTCAATTGTCATTGAGACCATTTTGAGTTACATAATGGTAGTCAGATGCTGCATCTGTCCCCGCAGGGTATAACACAGAGAATCGAGTGATCAAACACTGCCGTCACTTGGTTCTCAGAGCTTCCCGAGTAGAGAGATGGTGACTGTCAGTCTGCTCTGCCTCCTCCTCACTTACTGGAGTGCTGGGCTGTGGAGGGGCGGGGAGTGGCCGGCTCAGGCTCTCAGCGGCTCCAGGTGCCAGTCCAGGCATGTGGGCAACTCCGACCATATGGTCATGACCGGCCCTGTGATGTCAGCCCACTGTCTGCTTAAACCGGGTCACATGAGTGCAGAACAAACTTTACTCTGTGATCTACAGGAGAAGTGCAGCCAAACAAGCTGTGGCTGTACTTCTCCATTAATATGGCGGGCAGATTTCACTCTGTAAACCCTTATCCATCTGCTTCTTATATTTCTCTGTCCCAACACTGCAGTACACCCTTGATCCAATTTATAATCATGTTATTTTCCTCCCCCCCAGGTTGAGGATGTGGCCAGATTCCTATATTTCATGAATCCGAAAAGCGCAAACCTACATTTTGTAAAGAACATTGAAAGGGTTAACACATTTTTTAACTCTCTAAATCGTTTTCTTAAAAACCAAACCATCATCATCTACTTAAAACATGTGCGACGCTTTGTCACCTATCAGTTAAAGGGTACAAATTTGTCAGTGAGAGATCCTAAACTATTTCAACAATGTACATTTTTTATGAACGTCACCGATGATATTCAAAAGAGGCTGATGAAACGCATCTCTCGTGAGAACGTTGGTAAAAGGTAATATACGTTTTCTTTATTCTGGCTAGATTTTAATTTCTTGGAGATTTCTGCAATGCTATACCCTTCACATCAATTTCAGGTATGATACCTTGATGACTGTCTCTAAAACGCCAAGCGAATGTCGCAAGCTTCTGGAGGTAGCAAAGGAGTCGTTTCTTAAAGTTATTAGGAAAGCCCAAAAGAAAGAGGTTTTGGATTTGACCGAGAAATGTGATATGCTCTATTACCTTGAAGCAGTGCTGGTGCTTCAACATCTGCAGAGACCAGGGGTGGTTAAGAACATGACGGTAAGTAAGAGTTTGTGACTGCAGAAGAGGTCTGCATGTTCCCTCTTAAATTTTGTACTTCTGCGTGTTTCATCTTAATTTTGTATCCCTAGGTGTATGAGTGGGAGAAGAGAGTGCACCAGCAATATGCAACTTCCGAAGCCACAGCCTTCTTTACAGTCATTGGGGTTCATCTGCATAAGACATCCACTCATCAGGTTGCAGCATTTGCTTTGACAGAACAAGAGGAAATGGTAATGTGCTAAAAACAATAAAATAAAAAAAAATAAAAAAGGGGTCGGGGGTTTGGAGAGATGGAAAATAAAGTTGGCGCAATGATTTTTAATATTTTCTACATTTTCCCAGTGGTTCAAGGTATACTTTGAGCAAGTAAGACCAACCATGCTGAATGCCTCTGAGAGGAGTGAATTCTTTTTATCATCATCCGGGCATAAAATTTACAATGTGTCAAATGACTTGCGGAGATATCACGAGAGGTAATTTATGAGTTAAATGATGGACGTCTGTGTAAAAAAATATTAAGTCCCTATAAAGTTTTTTTTTTTTTTTTTTGCTATTCAGGGCCTCTTTTGATGGGGGTTACCCTCCCTATTCTGATCTGCTAAAAAAAGAGACCTGGAAGTAAGGGTAATCTCCCGAAAATATCATATTTTTTTCCAAGGGCCCTTTCACACCGGCTTTCTGATCAGGTCTGCCTGTCAGTTTTTCAGGTGGACATGATCAGATGCTCCATGCACCCATATGGAGCAGCGAATGTCCGTGGCGACATGTCCGCTTACACCTGCTGCTATCCGATCCCTGAAATCCAGATGGTTGGAAACCTTATTTTCCATCCTTCTTGAGATTGGATGAAAACAAACAGGCGGTCTGTTTTCATCCGACCTCCCTCAGAGGAGATGGCGGATCTGACAGGTCTGTCTCTGCAAAGTAAGCAGAGACGGACCTGTCATCTGCCTTCTCAATGGGAATCGGCGGATCAATCCCTGCTGAGCAAAACTAAGTCTGTCAGGTGGAAAGCCTGTGTGAAAGGACCTTTATAGAATAGGCTTGGCCACAACCAGTCTTTCTCTGCCTGAATTTTTTTTATTTTTTATATATATATATATATATATATATATATATATATATATATATATATATTTTGTTTTTTTTTCTTTTCTCTTGACTCCCTATCCGGTACGACCATTGTCAGCAGGCACAGAAAGAAGGGTCCTTCGATGAAATCTTAGATACTGTAGCACTAAAGATCTGACTGGGGTTAACCACTTCAGCTCCAGAAGGTTTTACCCCCCCCCCCCCCCCTTGAATGACAAGGCTATGTTTTTTTTGCAAAACGCCACTGAGTTGCTTTAACTTTCAATTGCGCAGCTGTGGGATGCCGTACCCGAATAAAGTATATATTTTTTTTCCCTGCAAATGGAGCTCTCTTTTGGTGTTATTTGATCACCTCCAGTTTAAACAAAAAAAAAGATCTAAATTTAGAACAAAATTTTTTTTTTATGTTTGTTACTTTGTGCCATCAAAAAATTCCCGATTAAAACCAATTTCTCTTCAATTAAGGCCAATATGTTTTCTGGTACATGTTTTTTTTTTTTTTTTAAATCCTAACTGTAAATGTATTGGTTTGCGCAAAAACTTTATAGCTTCTACAAACTACAGGATGCATTTATGAACTTTCTTTTTTAATTGTTTTTACTAGTAATGACAGCAAAAAAGCAATTGTTAGTGGGATGAAGACATTGCTGCGGACAAATCTGACACCAAGTGACACTTTGGGGATGAGTGACACCAATAGAGTTATGAAAAAAAAATGCACTGTTACTGAATAAATGGCACAGGCAGGGAAGGGGTTAACACTAGGGGTGATCACGGTGTTAAGTGTGCTCCTAGGGAGTGCTTTCTTACTGTACCGGGACTAGATGTACTAAAGGAAAAGATCTGTGTTTTCAGCTTGGCTGAAACACAAAGATCTATTTTTCTCCCTGACAGAACAGTGTTTCGCTGTTCTGTCATTCCAAAGAATGATCGGTCACCCCCCCCCCCACTGATTGGCTCCCGCAGCCCCGAAAACACATGCACAAAATCACATGCCGTTACATGATTTTGCGCATCCGGGCCACCCTGCCGCAGTATAAATGCAGTGGGCGGTCTGAAAGTGGTTAAAATCCTTCCCCACTCTATCCAAAGTGAAATAAAACGGTCTGATTTACAACTTCTGTGTTTTTTTTTTTTTATTCATTCTCAACTTTAGGTTTCATCTACCAAATATCACAAGCCAGATCATTCGTCGAGTATGCGAGACCTGGACAATGCAAGAGTATTCCGATGTTGACCGCTGCATGTTTGCAAAATATCTCTCACACACAAATCTGACTGCGGATCGATGCTATAGAGAGAAGACTATAAATGGGATCTGTCATGCGTCTCTACTGGTCACAAAAGCAGGTGCAGGGACACCAAGCAGCAGCCAAACAAACACTCCAAGGTAATCAGTCAGAAATGTTCTTAAAAGGGTATGTAAGTGCCAAACCAAATAGTGCATACATTGTGGCTTACCAGTTTGCAGATGTAGTGGCTGCAAAATCTTTCTAACTTTTTCAGCTAGTGATGAAACCTGTAGCTCACATCTATACTAGGGTTGAAACACTCGCCTTACTGTATTAGGCAGCAATGCCATCCTAGCATGGGAAATGTTTAAAGAATTAAAAAAAAAAAAACTAAAGTAAAAAAAAACTGAAAAATAATGACAACCTTCCCCCTAGTTTGTAGACACGATAACTTTAGTGCAAACCAATCAAAATACACTTATTGTGATATTTTTAGTAAAAAAAAATGTAGCCTAATACAACTTGACCTTAAATAAGCAAAGAAATTAGTTTATTATTATTTTTTATTATTATTGGCAATGTTATATAGCAGAAAGTGATTTTTTTTCCCCAAATTTTTGCTTTTATTGTTGTCTAAGTCCCCGTGGGGGGGGGGGGGGGTCTTTCCCATTCTATTCCTGTTTGGGAGACATTCTCACTGAGCCAGAAATTGATGAAAAATATCTGCTTAGGATGTGCCCTTCTTAGGGGGATGTCCCCTTGCTTAGTGTCCTGATAAAATATCCAGGGCAGGACTGGTAAAGAAAGTGATGGTAAATATCCTCATCAATCATTTGGGCATTAAAAAGTGAGGTTCAAGCGTAACTGCCTGTGGTGGGAGCTGAAGAGGCTCAAAGCACAGGTGGTCCTCTTACAGGAGACCCACTTTACCCCTCGATCTCTCCCGAAGCTCCCCACCTACCTGTTCACTCAGTGGTTTCATGGTCTCTCCCCAATCAGTAAATCTCGGGGTGTGGCTATTGCTATCCACAGAGCGTGTCCCTTTCAGCCTATAGATCACTTGGTGGACCCCCACGACCGCTACGTGTTCCTGAAGGGCACGATCATGGGTAAAATGTACACGTTTGCTTCTGTTTATGCCCCTAACACAGGTCAGCTTACTTTTATTGACGCGACACTTGAGCGCCTGGCTTCGTTCGGGGAGGGCTCCCTGGTCGTTGGCGGCGATTTCAATGTCTGCTCAGATCCCCTCCTGGATACCTCTCATGGTCGCTCCTCCCACTCATTCTCCTTCCTAAAACACTACCGCAAGACTCTTCAGTCCCATCTCCTTGTAGACTCCTGGCGCATACTACATCCCCAGGAAAAAGACTTTAGTTATTTCTCTCCTCTACATGAGGTGTATATAAGGATTAATGTCATTTACATTGATCATCCAATCCTGGAGTTTCTCCTGCGGTCGTCCGTTGGTAATATCACAATTTCGGATCATGCTCCAGTCGTGATGGAGCTTACCCTGCCCTCTGGCTCCTCTAGGTCCTGGACCTGGAGACTGAACAAAAACTTGTTGGATGATTCGCAGGTGGTCTCCAGGGTCTCGGAGGTATTGCGGTGTCACTTCGCGGAGAATGCATCTGAGGACCTGAGTGGGGGACTGATATGGGAAGCGCATAAAGCGGTGGTGCGAGGAGAGCTCATTTCCCTGGGGGCTAAGCTTAAAAGGGAGCGTCAAGCCCTTCCGGCGGCTCGGTTTTTAAGCCCTCGGAGATCGCTGACCAGTTTCGCAATTATTATGCGGTCCTTTATGACCTATCCGGTTCCACCACGGCGGACTCCCAAACTGCTTAGTTGACGGCCATCAGAGACTACCTCTCTGACCATGTCTTCCCCTCCTTGTCCACAGACCAGCGCTCTGACCTAGACGCTCCCATTACGCTGGACGAACTGGAACGCACTATACTCTCCCTGCCTAATGGCAAAAGCCCTGGCCCTGACGGCTACACAAAGACCTATTACAAAACGTTCCTTCCTCTTCTACAAAAACCCATGTGTGACTATTTCAACTCGCTGGCCGCAGACGGGGAGATACCCTCGGAAGCCTTAATGGCTCATATCACGGTGATTCCGAAGGCCAACAAAGATCCCACAGCTCCACAAATATACCGTCCCATTTCATTGCTTAATGTGGATATCAAACTTCTGGCAAACCGCCTGAAACACCTTATGCCCCAGGTTATCTATCTAGATCAGACTGGTTTCATTCCCGGCAGGGAGGCTCGAGATAATGCCATTCGGGCGATACAGTTAATCTATTGGGCTACTATCCATCCCGACTCACCGCCTTACCCGATCCTGTCGACCGACGCCGAAAAGGCGTTTGATCGGGTGGATTGGACTTATTTGCGGAGTGTTTTGGAGTCGCTGGGACTGGGTCCACACATGTTGACCTGGATCATGGCACTGTACAGAGACCCTAGTGCTAGAGTCCGTGTTAATGGGTGTCTTTCCACCGGGTTCCGGATCCGCAACGGTACCAGACAGGGATGCCCTCTTTCGCCCCTTCTTTTCGCCCTGGTCCTGGAGCCCTTTCTGGCTAAGGTCAGGGCGAATTGTGATATCAGAGGCGTGCGATTCGGAACGATGGAACATAAGCTCTCGGTTTATGCTGATGACATCCTGTTCCATCTTACCGACCCCCCCCCCCCCCCTGCTTTCTTTACTGGTTCTGATGCGAGAGCTTGAGTGATTTAGCCATGTCTCCAATTTTAAGATCAATCTTGGCAAATCCGAGATTCTCCCCGTCTGTGTGCCCGCGCCCTTGTCTGGATCCCTGCAGGCTGGCCTCCCTTTCAAGTGGACTGAGTCCTCCCTGACGTACCTCGGCATACAGCTTACGGCCTCTTTTGATGCACTTTATGTGGCCAACTACCCCCGCCTCTTAGCAGACATCAAACAGGACCTCCTGCATTGGACCAAGATGGCCTTTACTTGGTTGGGGAGGGTTAACATTATTAAGATGAATGTTCTCCCCAGGGTGCTGTTCTACCTCCACATGCTGCCTATCCCTTTGACTCGTAGTTTCTTCCGCCTTTTGGATGGCCTGATTACGGGCTTTGTCTGGAATGGTAAATGCCCCCGCATTGCCCTGGCTACCCTGAAGCGCCCTAAGCACTTGGGAGGCCTCGGCCTTCCAGACGTTCAGCGCTATTATCGCGCTATTGTCCTTGAACGCATCCTCAACTGGAGCTTCCATACCCACTCTAAACTCTGGGTCCCTCTCGAAAAGTTTATGGCGGGCAGGAATCTCTCTCCTATGCATCTTGGCTTTCTCGGGAATACCAGGGGCTGTCAGACAATGTCTCTCCCCTCACGGTCCACCCGTTGACAGTATGGGACCGTGTGAACAAGCTCCTGGATCTGGCACCCCCTGTGTCCCCATTGCCCCCTCTGGGGGGCTACCTTTTGTTCCCCCCTGGGGAACAGATGGCCTTTTTTGACCCATGGGTGGACGATGGCAACGCCAGTTGCAGGAAACTGATGGAGCGCGGTAAGATCCTGCCACACGACATCTTGAAGGCACGTTACGGTGGTCCCCTATGAATTTTTGGAAGTATAGGCAGCTCCACCACTTCTTTGCCGTTCATGGACCGGAAATCCGCCCCCAGGCCTCACTTAAACCCTTTGAACCTTTGTTTATCCAGGACGATCCCATCCCTCATATGGTCTCTGAGTTGTACCAATTACTAGGTGCTGCATCCTCCGCTTCTGCGCCCATATGTACTCGGCTGTGGGAGCAGGACCTGGGAATACAGCTTACTGATGCCCAGCTTTCTTGTCTCTACCAATTGACTCACTCGAGCTCAGCAGACTCTAAGATGCAAGAAACAAATTACAGGCTCCTGACGCGCTGTTACCGGGTACCAGCGGACTTGGCCCGCATCTATCCCTCGGCCTCCTGTGCATGTTGGCGGAACTGTGGAGGTGTCGATACCCTGCTTCATCTGTGGTGGGAGTGTCCGATGATCGCCCCCTTCCGGGACAGGTCAAAACTATCCTGGACCTGGACGTGCCTTTTAACCCCCCTCCATTTCCTCCTGCACGTGCCCTGCATGCCGCTCAGCCGCTGTAGACGTAGCTTGCTACCCCATCTCTTTAACGCTGCGAGGAGATTGATCCCGATTTTTTGGAAGCGGCCGCAGGTTCCGGGTAGGACGGAGTGGCGGCGGATGGTGAACACTATCAGAGATGCAGAGGACTGGGTCGCTAGATGTCGAGGGACAAGGGAGCGCAATGACGAGAGATGGAGACCGTGGACCGATCACTCGGGTGACTCGGCTGTGGTTTCCTCAAGCCTTGATCATGCCCTGCTAGTGCTGGCCGATCCGTCCCTAGCAGCCCTTCCCCGGCCCGGCCCTTAAACCCCTTTCCGTAGGATGTTCTTGCTTTTCAGGTGGAGAAGAGGACCACGTGGGGGCGAGGCGCTGGCGGTGCTCCAGATTCCGGCAGGTACGATCTTCTTCCCCCCTTCTTTTTTCTCCTTCCCTAGATCTCCCTCTTCCCTCTCTCTCTCCCTATCTTCTTCGTCTTGTTTCCTCCCCTTGGTATCCCTATCTCTGAACTCTTCTATTTGTTCTTTCTCCCTACTTGCTGCCCAATCTACCTCGCGTGGGTGTTTTGGGTGGTCTGCCGGCTCTAGTCAAGTTGTTTCTCCCTTTCCTTAGGCCCCTCCGATCCTGGAGCCGGCCTAAGGGTGGTGCGGCTCTTCCGTGTGGTCCCCCTTTGTTACTGGGTACCCCCACTACCCGTTTGTGGTGGTGGGGGGTGCAAGGGGGGGGCGCCGGTTGGGGGCGCCAAACTGGGGGTGGTCTGATGGAGGCTATTGCCCCCCTCCCCCCTGCAGTGTGCCCCAGCCTAGGGCTCCCCCGGGCTGTGTTTCACATCCCCTGGGACTTACGGCGTCCGAAGTTTACTGTGGCGCGTAGCACCCGGCAGGCCGCCCTTTACTTTCATTGAATGCTGGTTTTTGCACTATATTGTGTTGATAATTGCTCCTCCTTTTTCACTGTGTTATGTTCCACGATGCACTTTTATGCCCTCCTGGGGTGTGGCACTATTTGGCCAACATCCCTCGCCTCCACTTTTGTTTGTCGTTATCGTCTCATTCTTCTCTGTACTCATGTTAAAATAAATAAAGATTCATTAAAAAAAAAGTGAGGTTCAGATATATAAACTCAAGAATAAACCCATTTTTTTTTTTTTTTTGCTCTACAGAAATGAAGCACCTGGTTTGGATAGTCAGCCAGTTGAAGTTGTCTCAATGGAACCTCAAAGTAAAATTAGACGTTCCAACAGGATCCAGAGTAAGTAGTGTGTGTGTGTGTGTGTGTGTGTGTGTGTGTGCAGAACACAAGGAGGGGGGAGGGGGGGGAGCGGAAGGGGGTGGTTGCCCTGGGCAGTAAAAGCTATTAGAGGGAGGGGGATGCAGTGCAGTGTACTTCTAAAGAGTGGCTGGACAACTGTGTATGATTGATCCAGCCACTAGTTGCTGTACCTCTTGCAACGATATGCCGAGTGCGCTCATGCACCCTGCACAAGCCTTAGAGCAGACCAGCCTTTCATTGCAGATCACAGCCAGATGGAGACGCTGCGCTGACACAACCCCCCCACAGACAGGAGAGGAGACAGAGCTGCTCCACCCTTCTCTCCCCTCTCTCTCTCTCTCTCTCTCTCTCTCTCTCTCTCTCTCTCTCCCCTCTCTCTCTCTCCCCTCTCTCTCTCTCCCCTCTCTCTCTCTCCTCTCTCTCTCCCCTCTCTCTCTCTCCCCTCTCTCTCTCTCCCCTCTCTCTCTCTCCCCTCTCTCTCTCTCTCTCTCCCCTCTCTCTCTCTCTCTCTCTCTCTCTCTCTCCCTCTCTCTCTCTCTCCCCTTTCTCTGTCTCCCCTAGGCAGGAAAGATTGAGATAAAAAAAAAAAGAGATCACGTCAGTATTTACAACCGCCAGGCTGGACGTGACCTAATGTCTCGGCCGGGCCTCCAAGAGCCATAGAGACTGCCGGGGACCATCTGGTCCTCGGTATTCTCTATGGTGAACTTCTGCTTCCAGCGGATTCCTTCTCTGGCTCCCCCGATCGCACAAGCAAGCCAGTAGAAGCCTGTAAGAACGCTGAACTGGGGGGTGGGGCACAGTTTTCCATCTTCACCCTGGGCACCATATGACCTTGTTCCAGCACTGTGTGTGTAGTCAGGATCCGAGGGGTAAGTGATTCAATCATCCATTCTAAAATCTGCTTTAGTTGGCAAAACAGAAAATAATGGCAGGCTGTCTTTATGGCAGCTCAAACCACCACAAGGAACTCCCCATCAATACCACACAGTATTTTAGGGTTAACTTTCAGTGTTCTAGGTACAGTAGAAGCAATAACTAAATTATATTTTACAGGCCAGCTCACCCAGCAGGATCAAGTCAGATTAAGGAGGCTTCCTTCCAGAAGATGGGGTAGGTGGTTCAATCATCCATTCTAAAATCTGCTTTAGTTAGCGAAACCTAAAATAATGGCAGGCTGTCTTTATGGCAGCTCAAACCACCACAAGGAACTCCCCATCAATACCACACAGTATTTTAGGGTTAACTTTCAGTGTTCTAGGTACAGTAGATGCAATAACTAAATTCTATTTTACAGGCCAGCTCACCCAGCAGGATCAAGTCAGATTAAGGAGGCTTCCATCCAGAAGATGGGGTAGGTGATTCAATCATCCATTCTAAAATCTGCTTTAGTTAGCAAAACCGAACATAGCGGCAGGCTGTCTTTATGGCAGCTCAAACCACCACAAGGAACTCCCCATCAATACCACACAGTATTTTAGGGTTAACTTTCAGTGTTCTAGGTACAGTAGATCCAATAACTAAATTCTATTTTACAGGTCAGCTCACCCAGCAGGATCAAGTCAGATTAAGGAGGCTTCCATCCAGAAGATGGGGTAGGTGATTCAATCATCCATTCTAAAATCTGCTTTAGTTAGCAAAACAGAAGATAGCGGCAGGCTGTCTTTATGGCAGCTCAAACCACCACAAGCAACTCCCCATCAATACCACACAGTATTTTAGGGTTAACTTTCAGTGTTCTAGGTACAGTATATCCAATAACTAAATTCTATTTTACAGGTCAGCTCACCCAGCAGGATCAAGTCAGATTAAGGAGGCTTCCATCCAGAATCCAGGTATCCTTACCACTGATAGCAAAACACTGAAAGGGAAGGAAGTACCTGCCCTCTCCTAAGCCTACACACACGCATGCACACGCACACACTTTGTAACAGGCCCGGACTGGGACAAAAAATAGGCCCGGTCGTTTTGGACTGAGCTGCCCAGGGGGGGTGGGGGTGGGGCGTGTGATGTTTGTCGGGATGGTTGATGACAGGATTTAATGTTCCAGGATGTGTGGATTCGATTACGGTACCTTTTTTAGTTTAATATGACAGACTGGGTCCAATTTAGATCAGAGCTGCCATATGATGCTGTTTTTTTTTTTGTCTTACTTTAAATCCTGTTTTGATGGTTGAGTCCTAAAAATAGTATAGAGCAGCACAAGATGAGGGTTACTCTAATCAAGGGGTAGAAAACCTTTTTGGGCACAGTGTGCCGAAAAATGTTTTCAAAGAAATTGGGAGTGCCAGATACATAAAAAAACAACTGTCAACTTCATATAAAGTAACTGCTGTAAACCGCTTCAATAATAGTAAGAAATCAAATGAGCTTTGCACCTTCACAAATCAGATCAGCCCCAATTCCTGCACCTTCACACATCAGATCACCCCAATTCCTGCACCATCACACCTCAGATCAGCCCCAATTCCTGCACCATCACACCTCAGATCAGCCCCAATTCCTGCACCATCACACCTCAGATCAGCCCCAATTCCTGCACCATCACACCTCAGATCAGCCCCAATTCCTGCACCATCACACCTCAGATCAGCCCCAATTCCTGCACCTTCACACCTCAGATCAGCCCCAATTCCTGCACCTTCACACCTCAGATCAGCCCCTGGTAGGCTGGCACTGGCAGCAACAATTTTATTCAAATCAGAATTTCTTCTGCAAATAGCCTGGCAGCAAATATTTTATTCAAATAAGGATTTCTTCTGCAAATAGGCGGGCACTGGCAGGCATAGTTCTAGTCTAGTACTATGCCTGGCATCCTTATTTGAATTAAATTGTTGCTGCCAGTGCCGGCCTATCTGCAAAAGAAATCCCTAAGTAGAAATCACTCCTCTCTCCAGTCCCCCACTTACCTTGGGTGTGCTGTGCGGTGTGGCTGCAGAGAGTCCCCGCTGGACATAGTACAGGAGATGGTCAGAGACCGCAAACATGATACAAGAGATGGTCAGAGACTACAGACATGATACAGAAGATAGTCAGAGACTGAGGACATGATACAGGAGATGGTCAGAGATTGAGGACACGATACAGGAGATGGTCAGAGACTGAGGACACGATACAGGAGATGGTCAGAGACTGAGGACATGATACAGGAGATGGTCAGAGACTGATGACATGATACAGGAGATGGTCAGAGTCTGCAGACATGATACAGGAGATGGTCAGAGACTACAGACATGATACAGAAGATAGTCAGAGACTGAGGACACGATACAGGAGATGGTCAGAGACTGAGGACACGATACAGGAGATGGTCAGAGACTAAAGACACGATACAGGAGATGGTCAGAGACTGAGGACATGATATACAGGAGATGGTCAGAGACTGAGGACATGATACAGGAGATGGTCAGAGACTGAGGACATGATACAGGAGATGGTCAGCGTCTGCAGACATGATACAGGAGATGGTCAGAGACTACAGACATGATACAGAAGATAGTCAGAGACTGAGGACACGATACAGGAGATGGTCAGAGACTGAGGACATGATACAGGAGATGATCAGAGACTGAGGACATGATACAGGAGATGATCAGAGACTGAGGACATGATACAGGAGATGGTCAGAGACTGAGGACATGATACAGGAGATGGTCAGAGTCTGCAGACATGATACAGGAGATGGTCAGAGTCTGCAGACATGATACAGGAGACTGGCAAAGACTGCAGACATAGTACAGGAGATGGTTAAGAGAAGTTCAGAGACTGCAGACATGATAGAAGGACACTAGGGGGGACGGAGAGCACAGGGAAAGGAGAATGCACTGGAGGAGCTGAAGGGCAAGGGGGGGGACTGGAGAGAATTAAGGGGGAGGGAGGTTGGAAAGCATTGCAGGGGGCTTGGAAGGCGCACGGTGTGGATAACACAGGGGGGGGAGCAGGGAAAACCAGGGGGATGGAGAGCATGGGGGAGGGGGGTGGGACTGGAAATCACTTAGGGGGGAGCCAGGGAGCACTGGGGGAGACAGAGAGCACTGGGGGAGCCAGAGAGCATAGGGGGAGATGAAAAGCACTGTGGGGACTTGAAGAGCACGGAGGGGGGGGGTGCTAAGGAGCACGGGGGGGGGTAAAGAGCACGGGGGTTAAGAGCACTGGGGGGCAATAAAAGAAGTTGTATAGGAGGGGAATGGGACAGCTGCATATAGATAAATTGATATTTCCATATTTCTCCTGCAGCTGCAGAGTGCCTGCAGAAGGGAGGAGGAGAATCAGTCACCCAGCGGTCGCAGGGGCCGGAATAGGGAAACATCAAATCCTCTATATGCAGCCGCCCCATCCCCCTCCTATTCAGTACACACGGGGCTGCACAAGTGCACAGCACTGCAGGCACTTACCTTCTCCCCGCTGCCGCCCCCCCGCGAGCAGCCCGGACTGAAGGAGCTGCCACATCTGCAGCTGCTTCACACAAAGATGCGGGCTGGACTGGGCTGGCCGCACTGGGCAGGACACCGGCCTGACACCCCTTGACGTGAAGAAGCGGGAACATTTGAATTGTCCGGCTCCGCAGCCAATCAGCCTTCTGCTTAGGGCCCCCCTGAGCAGAAAGCTGCTTGGCCACAGAGCCGGCCGCAGTGAGGGAACTTCAGAGCCGCAGCCCACTGGGAATATGCCCAGTCTGCCCTATGGCCAATCTGGGCCCGCTTTGTAATCATATTCTCTATAAACCAACATGTTCACTGTACTAGAAACCGATTAGGTACCAAATACACTTGCAGAGTCACGTGTTGAAAAGGAGATAGTACTTGGCTGTCAGACCATAGGAACTTGCATAATTAATCTCGCCTATTTATCAGATTATAGAGTCTACTCAATATAGAGAATTACAGGGAATTAAAAAGGGAATTTCAAACTTAAGGCCACAGTAACAGAGTTGGAATAAGTCTCCCATTCAGCTGCACTACTTCTGTGTAACATTTACGGGCAGCCCGATTAACAGGCGCTTCCAGGGACAATATAAATGACCTGGGACAGGCTCCTATTTGCAGGGACTGTCCCAGGAAAAAAGGGACAGTTAGCAAGTATGGTATTTGTCATTCTCTTATACTATTTCCCTTCAGTTAGTCCTAGGTCTCATTTCCTATCACTGATTAAAATCCCTAGGACAGAGTTGAGTAAAGCCTCACTGTCACACTTGGCCCAAACACAGGTGGTGAGACTCTATAGCTGGCTACTGTGTTCTTCACCTATAGCAGCCCCCTTTCCCATAAGGCAATCAGACCTAACAGTACTCAGTTGCCCCCAGGTCTTATACACAATGCTATAGTGTCTGGCCACCACGTCAGTGTAAAGTGAGCAATTCAAACAGGTACTTGCAATTGGCAGACAGGTAGAGGAGTGGCTCTATGACAGCCCAGGTAAAAGGGATGCATAGTTCAGAGAATAGTCCGCTATCCGGTCCGAGGTCATACGCAGGGAAATCCAAAATAGCATGACAGACAGGGCATTTGATCAGACATTGTCACAAGCATGCCCCTTAAGGTTTGTCTGGCTTATAACAGGTTCAGTTTTCAACCAGAGACTGGCCACATTATTCACCTTGCAGGTGGACAGACAAGATAGGGAGAATGCCATAGGCAAAACCAGGATGTTGGCATAAGGAGCAGGAGTGCTAGATGTTCCTGACCCTCACTAAGCTGAACAAAAACTACTATTGAAACAGGAGACATGGTTTGCATGCAGTTTAATTCAATGATTTTGCCTCCTATAGCTAACAAAGTATTTAACTTTATTTTTCTCCTCCCACAGGTTTAAAGAAAAAGAACCTGAACACCTTTTCACCTTTTCCCATCTACAGTTCAAAATGTGCAAATTAAAACTTGGATAGAAGCAAGTGTTGTGGTCAAGGCTAAAAAAAAAAACATAAAATAAAATTGTACAATTAAATTGTTTTTGTTATACATGCAGACATTTAAAGTTAATCTAATAAATAATAATAATAATAATAAAAAAAAAATGATGAAACTATTTTTGGTAATGCTTCTTGAACTCATTCATGTCTGGCTGTGCTTTTAATATTTTCGAGTAAAAAAATTATATTGGAACTTTCCTGTGGGTGTTGCCCAATTCAGGCAAGCATTGGCACCAGTGTTAGTAACATGATAAATGCCCACATTTGGGAAATGATTTGTCATTTAAATGGGCAGAGTGTGATGGAGAACTGAGACTAGTTTCCCATCATGTCTGCAGAGGGCATGTTTGAAAGCCGACATTGGGCTGAACAATGGTTTGGGATCCATTTATTGCTGTGTCTGGCCAAAAAGCAAAGTAGAACTGAAGGGGAACTAATCTCTCATGTCCCCATCAGGCTGCACACACACCACAGAACCAAAGTTATTGTCTGCAAGCATGCTCAGTTCTGTTTGTATACATTTAACATTCTGCATATGAGAGACTTGTGGAGTTTCATTGCAACTACATATAAATCTTGTAGGGTAAAATTGGAGATGGAAACTTGGACCAGAAATTTTACACAAAAAAACAAAAAAAAAACTTTTCTGCAGGCTCCACTTAGTAGTTACTGTGAATATATTGTCTAATACTTTTTCTTTTTTTTTTTTATAGCTCATATTCTCAAGGCAATGGAAATATCATGTGGCATAGAAATATATCATGTGGCATTTCTCTGCACTAATCACATTGTATAAAAAATTGTATTCATTGCAATGGAAAACTGCAGCATGCTCATAGGATTTCATTTGGGTTTGCTAATTTTCAATAGTCTTCATGAGAGCTCATTCTGCAGACAATGTGGGCTTTTTTGCCATTGGTTTTCAACTACATAATCAAATAAATTGTGTATTCATAGTAATAGCAACCTAAAACGGTGGGCAGACGAGTTCATTTTAGTTTTATTTGCCCAAAAAGAGCACAGAACTGGCTTGGCACCTCCTGAGTTCCCACCGGCTGCAAGTCCCACAAAACCCCCTCAGCAACGGAGAGCTCGTCGAGGAGACTGATGACCCACCTGCTTGGATTTGTCTCGGCAAGTACCACCATCACTCACTCCACCTGCATTGGTTCCCCCTTTGCATCCTTTCTGTCCACCAAACTTGCTGCCCATTCTCTCTCCGCCTGGACATTTCACTTGCTTGACATACTGCCCCCCATACAGATCTGGGCTGGACGTCTTCTGCACCACTTCAATTGGTTACATTCATACCTCTACTGGACGGTCCTGACTCGCCTCAGTCTGCCCTGCTATGCCCCCCATTCCAGTTAAGCTGCCCACCTGGGGTTTGGGCGCAGATGACGGCCCACCCTGGACTGCTGTTGACATCCCCACCTCCACCTCCTGGAGCTGAACTTTTGACTTCGGAAGCCTACCCCTTTGACCCTACCTGTGCTTCCCCTGTGGACTTCATGCTCACCTTGTATGCTGGCCTGTGGGTATCTCGCCCAGGTTGAGACCCCCCTTGACTCTTTTTTTTTTTCCTATTTGGAGCCCTGCCGGGTTAGGCAGCGGCTGCACCTTCCCGCCCCTCTTCCCCCCCCCCCCTTTTATTTTTTGTGGGGGAGATGGGTGATGGTAGGTCGATTGATATACACCCACAAGCTAACTCCTTACCTGCTACCGCCCCTGCAGCCATTGCCATCCGGAAAGCCCGGGCCCGGGTCCTCAAGTCACTCACTTGCCTGCCCAGGGTCCCCTTTATGGTGGCAAAGTGGTTCGTATTATTACTGCTGGGCATGGGGTTATGTGTGATGCTTATTGGGGTGGGGGGCGTGGTTGCGGGTCCCCTCGACTACCATTTGAGGGGGGTTATTGCTGTATGCTGGGCCTGCTCGCCGGGTAGACGCTGACCCTGTGGTGTCTTTGGCCCCCCAGGTCGGTTCTCTCCCCGGGAAGCCCCGGTCCAGACTTGAACAATTATAATATGCTTCATGGTTGTGTACTTTCTTTTATTATTGTTGATAGTTACATGTCCTCGAAGACTCCGCCCTTTTCTGCGCCAAAATTTCACCGAGGGTGGCGGACTCCCTCTTAATTCATTGCAGTTTCAAGGCTCTCAGAGTTGGCTAAATGGTATTTCCTTGAATTCCATCCTGTAGTACCTACCTCCCCGTATGACCTTAGGCGGTCCCGTGTCCACTCTACACTTTATGCCCTGTCTCAATGGACCGCCCAGGAGCCCCAGGCCCAGATCCTCTGGTGCAAGGGACCCCTGGAAATCCTCCAGTCTGGGCCAACACTCATTGACATACCTCCCTAATTCTTTACCAGCAGTCCCTCATTCTCAGTCCGTAGGTGGGGCGCACCGTTGGTTGTTTGACTCTCTACCACCGGTACCCGTACATTCTGGGTGCACTCCCGGCTAGGACTACTCCAACCTCCACAGTGTTTACTAGTATAGCACTCCCTAATCCGTCTGCCTTATACACATCTCCAAACGACCTTTTTCCTTACCGGATCCTCGCTTGACAGGTAGGCAGGACCTCCTGCCACCAGATCGTCCCTCTACCCCACTCCTCCATCCCCACCTTCCCTCCTATTTTTTTTTTTTTTCTTTTTCTCTCCCCTCCCTCTTTTCCTTCTCTCCTTCTTTGTACACTACTGTGTCGTCTCATCTACTGACGCACAAGGTGCATTCCCCCAGCATGAGCGCCACTGGACCATCCCTGAAAATAATCTCACTTAACGTTAGAGGTTTAAACGTTCCCGAACGCAGATCCAAGCTCTTACTCTCTACTCGACAGGCTAAGGCGGAGGTGGTGTTTATACAAGAAACCCACTTCAGCTCAGATACTACGCCTCGTCTGTACGATCGCTACTTCCCGACTGTTTACCACTCCACCTCAAGCGTCTCCAAATCAAAAGGGGTATCTATCCTCTTCTCCAAAAATTGCCCATAGATTCTCCACGACTCCCTCGCCGACCCTAACGGGAGGTATTTATTCGTTAAGGGCTCCATCCGAGGTCAATCTTTCACCTTTGCAAACATTTACGCCCCCAATAAACAACTGGTCCCCTTTTTTCGGGAAACGTTCCTTCTTCTGACCGAATTTCAATCAGGAACCCTGGTGGTGGGTGGGGACTTCAATGTTGCCCTCACTCCCCTCCTTGATGTCTCTTCGGGCTCTTCCTCCCTACCCTACTCAGCCTTGCGTTCAATTAAAACCCTACTTAAAGATCTCTTGTTACACGATGCCTGGAGGACGCTGCACCCAGACACAAAGGACTTTACCTACTTCTCACACCCACACAACAAATACACAAGGATAGACCGCTGCCTGACCTGGAGTTTGTTTTGGAGCTGACTTCTGCCCTGTGGGACTATTTTGCCCATAATGACACACCAGATATGACCCCCGCCACTTGGGGGCGGCACATAAGTGTGCTATTAGGGGTGTATTTATTGCCGAATCGCAAAATAGGCCCTGGTCTTTGAGCAGGAAAATCCTCCGGGGCTTAAGTGGTTAAAGTGGCTTGTGGTTAGGATTTACTGTAGTAATGTCACTGGTACCCCCAAAAGTGTCAAAAATGTCAGTCAAGGGTCCGATCTGTCCGCCGCAAAATCGCAGATCGCCGCCATTACTAGTTAACCACTTGCTGACTGCCGCAAGAACATATACTGCGGCGGTCAGCCCCGTGCAGGCAAAGTGACGTATAGGTACGTCACTTGCCTGCGAGCCAATAGGGGGCGCGCTCCCGCCCCTGCTCGCTCACTGGGATCCCCGCGCATGTGACCGAAAGACCCGATGTCCGCCGGTCACTCGCGATCGTCGGTTACAGCGGGAGAAAGGTAGGCGGCTAATGTAAACAAAGCCACCTGTCATTCTCCCCTGTGTAAGTGCAGAGATCATACGGTCCTGCTATGCATGATCGTATATCTCTGTAGTTACACAAGCAGCCACATCCCTACACAGTTATAAGCACACCCCTAGGGACACACTTAACCCCTCCTTCTCCAATATAGTTAACCCCTTCCCCGCCAGTGTCATTTTTACAGTAACGGTGCATATGTACAGAACTGATTACTGTAGTAATATCACTGGTACCCCCAAAAGTGTCAAAAATGTCAGTCAAGGGTTCCGATCTGTCCGCCGCAATGTCGCAGTCCCGCAAAAAAAAAAAAAAAAAAACGCAGATCGCTGCCATTACTCGTTAAAAAAATAAATAAATAAAAATGACAAAAATCATTCCCTTAGTTAGTAAACGCAATAACTTTTGCGCAAACCAATCAAAATAAGCTCATTGCAATTTTTTTTTACCAATGTAAATGTAATGTTTTTTCATATGTAGCAGCAAAAAAATTGGCCTAAAATGTTACAAAGTATTGATTTTTACATTTTTTTGGGGAATTTCATGTGAAAAAATGTGAAAAATAGTTATTTTTGAAAAATTCTCACTCTTTTTTTGTTTATAGCGCATGATCAAAAAATCCCACAGGTGATCAGATACCACCAAAAGAAAAAAGGACGTCAATTTCATTTTGGTACAGCGTCGCACAACCGCCCAATTGTCAGTTAAAGTCACGCACTTCCCTTAGTTAGTAAATGCAATAACTTTTGTGCAAAGCAATCAAGATACGCTTATTGCAATTTTTTTTTTACCAAAAATATGTAGCAGAAAACAAATTGGCCTAAAATGTTAAAAAAAATCAGATTTTTACATTTTTCGCACGACCGCCCAATTTTCCGTTAAAATCACGCAGTGCCGAAACGCAAAATAGTCCCTGGTCAGGAAGGGGGTAAAATCTTCCGGGGCTTAAGTGGTTAAAAAAAAAAACCAATAAAAATGACATAAATCTTTCCCGTAGTTAGTAAACGCAATAACTTTTGTGCAAACCAATCAAGATACGCTTATTGCGATTTTTTTTCACCAAAAATATGTAGCAGAAAACAAATTGGCCTAAAATGTTAAGAAAATTTGATTTTTACATTTTTTTGGGGGGGGGGGTTTCATATAAAAAAAATTTTGAAAAATATTGTTATTCTTTCAAAATTGTCGCTATTTTTTTGTTTATAGCGCAAAAAGTAAAAATTGCACAGGTGATCAAATACCACAAAAAGAAAACTCTGTTTGTGGGAGAAAAAGGACATCAATTTCATTTGGGTACAGCTTCGAACGACCGCGCAATTGTCCATTAAAGTCACGCAGTGCTGAATCGCAAAATAGACCCTGGTCTTTGGGCAGGAAAATCCTCCGGGGCTTAAGTGGTTAAAGTGGCTTGTTGTGGAGCTTTAATCTCAAATATTGAGAAATGCCTTTTATTTTTTCCACATTACATTCCCCCCTCCACATTACATGTGTCTAATGAAAATGGTCTATATTTGTAGGGGGGAGGGTTTGTTACCCTATTTTTTTCAGCATAGTTCAGAAAAGCATTTGCACCCATGTTGGTAACTTAGAGGCTGTGTGGCCAGCCTGCAGCCTCTGTGTGCACCTGTTTTAGTGACTGGTTCGTTAGTGAGCCCAAAAAAAAAAAAAAATTCAACTGTACCTATGAAGTTTAAAGTATCTGCCCCTCCCACTCAGAATAAAAAGTGCATCATAGCCCACAGTTTGCACATAAGCCATAGCCTTTTTGTATGTCCTGCAGTCATGGAGAAGATTACACGTCGTGTGTAAGTATGAGAGGAATTATATTTATTTATGTAGCCTGAGCCATAGTGGCTGGGTTGCGTGTGTTTTACCTGTTGATTTAATAATATTTTTTAAACCAATATCAAACCGCTGTTGCCAATCTTTTCCAAAACTGTCTGTTTCTTTATTAGAATTTTTAAAGTAATATAAATATTTTTCTGCCCACTGTCCCATGAACTCATGTTGGTTTGTGTTCCTTAGTTTATTGTAGGTCCATATAATGTGTGCTAACTTAACATAGCTTGGCTGTTTAATTCATATATATTTTTTTTTTTTTTTTTAATATCTAGCATCAACAATTGTTTAGCTGTTTTTAACAATGAGATTAAAGTAGCTTGTGGTTAAGATATTCTTTTAGCTTTAATCTCAAATATTGAGAAATGCCTTTTATTTTTTCCTCATTACAGGTGTGTAATGATATATATATATATATATATATATATATATATATTTTTTTTTTTTTTTTTTATTCCCCCCTCCACATTACATGTGTCTAATGAAAATGGTCTATATTTGTAGGGGGGAGGGTTTGTTACCCTATTTTTTTCAGCATAGTTCAGAAAAGCATTTGCACCCATGTTGGTAACTTAGAGGCTGTGTGGCCAGCCTGTAGCCTCTGTGTGCACCTGTTTTAGTGACTGGTTCGTTAGTGAGCCCAAAAAAAAAAAAAAAAAATTCAACTGTACCTATGAAGTTTAAAGTATCTGCCCCTCCCACTCAGAATAAAAAGTGCATCATAGCCCACAGTTTGCACATAAGCCATAGCCTTTTTGCATGTCCTGCAGTCATGGAGAAGATTACACGTCGTGTGTAAGTATGAGAGGAATTATATTTATTTATGTAGCCTGAGCCATAGTGGCTGGGTTGCGTGTGTTTTACTTGTTGATTTAATAATATTTTTTAAACCAATATCAAACCGCTGTTGCCAATCTTTTCCAAAACTGTCTGTTTCTTTATTAGAATTTTTAAAGTAATATAAATATTTTTCTGCCCACTGTCCCATGAACTCATGTTGGTTTGTGTTCCTTAGTTTATAGTAGGTCCATATAATGTGTGCTAACTTAACATAGCTTGGCTGTTTAATTCATATATATTTTTTTTTTTTTTTAATATCTAGCATCAACAATTGTTTAGCTGTTTTTAACAATGAGATTAAAGTAGCTTGTGGTTAAGATATTCTTTTAGCTTTAATCTCAAATATTGAGAAATGCCTTTTATTTTTTCCTCATTACAGGTGTGTAATGATATATTTTTTTTTATTCCCCCCTCCACATTACATGTGTCTAATGAAAATGGTCTATATTTGTAGGGGGGAGGGTTTGTTACCCTATTTTTTTCAGCATAGTTCAGAAAAGCATTTGCACCCATGTTGGTAACTTAGAGGCTGTGTGGCCAGCCTGCAGCCTCTGTGTGCACCTGTTTTAGTGACTGGTTCGTTAGTGAGCCCAAAAAAAAAAAAAATTCAACTGTACCTATGAAGTTTAAAGTATCTGCCCCTCCCACTCAGAATAAAAAGTGCATCATAGCCCACAGTTTGCACATAAGCCATAGCCTTTTTGTATGTCCTGCAGTCATGGAGAAGATTACACGTCGTGTGTAAGTATGAGAGGAATTATATTTATTTATGTAGCCTGAGCCATAGTGGCTGGGTTGCGTGTGTTTTACCTGTTGATTTAATAATATTTTTTAAACCAATATCAAACCGCTGTTGCCAATCTTTTCCAAAACTGTCTGTTTCTTTATTAGAATTTTTAAAGTAATATAAATATTTTTCTGCCCACTGTCCCATGAACTCATGTTGGTTTGTGTTCCTTAGTTTATTGTAGGTCCATATAATGTGTGCTAACTTAACATAGCTTGGCTGTGTAATTCATATATTTGTTTTTAATATCTAGCATCAACAATTGTTTAGCTGTTTTCAACAATTAGATGAAAGTAGCTTGTGGTTAAGATTTTATTTTGGCTTTAATCTCAAATATTGAGAAATGCCTCCCCCCCACACACATTACAGGTGTGTAATGAAAAATGTCTTTGTATTTGCAGGGGGGGGGGGGGTATGCACCTTTGTTCACCTTTAATCTAATGCAGTGTTTCTTAACACTGGTCCTCATGGCACACTAACAGGCCATATTTTAAGGATTAGCATAGGGTAATGCAGACTAGACCACTGCAATCACTGAGCAGCAAATTATATCACCTGTGATTAATTTCATTTTTCCTGCACACCTGGCCAGAGTTAAGAAACCCTGAACTAATGGCAGGTTAAAGCTGGATACACCCTATCCAACTTTTGTGGTTAGATTTCCTTCAGATTTACCTTTTCTATGTAGTGCAAGGGCCTGCCAGATTGCATGCAAATTGAAAGCGTTTAGGTTTGACCTCATATTATATGGTTTTGGTAAGTCTAAAGGAAAAAGTCTTCAGAAAATCTTATAGTGTGTATGGCCCATTAGGCTTCTCTCTCCTTTTTTTTTTTTTTTTTTTTTTTTTTTTTTTTTTTTTGTTACCTAAATTTCTTTGAGAAATGCCTTCTATTTTTTCCACATTACAGATGTGGAATGAAAATTGCCTTTATATTTGCATTTGCAGGGGGGGGGGGGGGTTGGTTGTGCCTTTAATCTAATCACAGGTTTAGGCTTATCTTTTTTACCTAATTTTCTTTGGCAACTGAGCAATCAGATTGTATAGTGTTATGACCAGCTTTATACACTTAATTGTGAAGTTAGGAGCATTAATAAAACTGAATTTTGGACTAATGTCTTGAAAAGAATTGAGTGTTTGGGTATTGTTTTTTGCTTTTACCTTGAATATCAGAGACAATATAAAGGTTTATCTTTAACCACTTAAGCCCCGGATTATTTGGCTGCTCAAAGACCAGGGCCTATTTTGCAATTCGGCACTGCGTGACTTTAACAAATAATTGCGCGGTCGTGCGACGCTGTACCCAAATTAAAGAAACGTCCTTTTTTTCCCACAAACAGAGCTTTGTTTTGGTGGTATTTGATCACCTGCGCGATTTTTTTTTTTTTTTTTGGCGCTATAAGCAAAAAAAGAACAATATTTCTCATATTTTTTTATATGAAATCCCCCCCCCCCCAAAACAAAATGTAAAAATCAAAATTTTTAACATTTTAGGCCAATTTGTTTTCTGCTACATATTTTTGGTGCAAAAAATTGCAATAAATGTTTTTTGATTGGTTTGCGCAAAAGTTATTGCGTTTACTAACTACAGGAAAGATTTAAGTCATTTTTATTGTTTTGTTTTTTTTTAACTAGTAATGGCGGCGATCTGCGTTTTTTTTTTTTTTTTTTTTTCAGGACTCCGACATTGCGGCGGACAGTTCGGACCCTTGACTGACATTTTTGACACTTTTGAGTGTACCATTGAAATTACTACAGTAATCAGTGCTATACATATGCACTGTTACTGTAAAAATGACACTGGAAGGGAAGGGGTTAACTTTATTAGTGATTAGTGGGTAAAATGTATCCCTAGGGGCGTCATTCTAACTGTGGGGGGGGCATGGCTTGTGATGTAACCACAGAGACATATGATCCTACATAGCAGGATCGTATAGTCTCTGCAGTTAGATCAGGGAGAATGGCAGGCGGCTTTTTTTACATAAGCCATCTGCCTTTCTCCCTCTCCAGCGGGAGATTGTGAGTGACCGGAGGACATCGGAGCCGCCTTTCACTTGTGTGGGGATGTCAGGGAACGAGCGGGGGTGGGAGCACGCATCCGGCGGCGCGCGCTCGCCCCCTAGAGGCTCCTAGGCGAGCGACGTAGCCCTACGTCGGTTTGCCCAGGATAGCCAGACTGCCGCAGCAAATAGTCGTGCGGCAGTCAGCAAGTGGTTAATCTAAATGCAGGTTTAGGGTGGTCTTTTTTTCTGTAACGTTTGGAAACAGAGCAATCAGATTGTATAGTGTATGGCCAGCCTTTTTAAAACTGAATTTTGGACTTTTGGCCTCAAAAGGATGAAGGACGGGGCATTATTATTATTTTTTTGCACTGTTTTAAACCATTTTCAGATTCACAGCCTTATTTCCTTTTACATGTGTGTTTTTCAAGTCACTTACATTAAAAATTTTATGTTTTTTCCTTTTCAGTGTGAATAGAACTCCTCTTGTCTGTCCGATTTGTTTGAGAGTCCAAACACTTCTTTCAACGCACCTTCGCAGGACGTGCATGAATGATGCCCCTGTTGAAGAAGTAAAAGCAGCCCTTGCCAAGTCTCGAGCGGCACAATTACAACTTTCCAAACATTGCGTTTTGAATTATAAAGCACTTGAAAAATTCTCAGTTCCTGATAAAATGGAAGGCCTTGTAAAATATTTAGAGGAAAACTACTTGATAATAAAAAACAAACCCTGCTTAACAAGGTATGTAAGGCTCACCCTGTTTTGTCTTGCAATCACCAATTGTAATTGAGTAATGTCAGAGATGCACTTTTTTCTGCATCATCCAAATCAATACAAGCTTTCAGGGTGTACACCCTTCAGGCAGTACTAATATGCAAAGTTTTATCAGAATGTTAATAAGACACTCTCTGAAGGTAAAATCAACCATATTCAGCAGTGGTAAGTAGGCTTGGATAGTGAGAAAATGCAGAGAATGAGCTATGAAATGGGAGGAGGGAAGAGTCCGAGTCGAGAGGCTAAAAAAAATAAAAATAAAATAAAACTGTTGGATAAAGATGCAAGATTACTGAGGTCTGCATTTAGTCCATTATCTTTTGCAAATTGAATTATTCTTCAAAACTTTTCCTTTCCTGAGTAGTTTTGAAGTGCTTTAAGAAGTAAAACATTCATGTATTTTTATAGGGTGGTCTGGTTGTAAGAAATGACCCACACACTAGACCACAGTATGGAAGACATAAATCTTTTGGAAGTTATTCTTGTGTACACAACATACAATGGACTAAACATGGACTTCAGTTTTCTAAATCTTTATCCAGCAGATTTAAGTATCTTGCAATAAGTATGGCCCCCACACCATTCCATAGCTCTGTATCTGTCTTCTCTTAAAACTCCCTGAGTTTATTTTACCATTGCTGTATGTTTGTTTTGTTTATTTTTTGACAGATTGTTAAACGCTCTGCTTAGTGCCGGTTCACACTGATCCGACTTGGACCGCGACTTGTCAGCCTGACAAGTCGCGGTCCGTCGCCCTCCCATTTTTAGGTACAGGAACCATTCTAATAGGAGCGACACAAGTCACTCCAGCTTAGAAAAAGGGTCCTGTACTACTTCGGGGCGACCTGGAGCGACTTGCATAGACAATAATTTTATGAAGTCCATGCAAGTAGCGCAAGTCGCGCCGAAGTCGCGGTGCACGCGACTTCACAGGTCGCCCCCGAAGTCGTGCCGCTGCAGTGTGAACCGGCATTAGAACTGCTTGTGTCTTGGAAGGAGTACAACCCAATAACTTTTTCTAAAAACTTGGATGCTAGTGCAACTAAAGTATCACAGCACTTATTGTAAAACCGGAATATTGTCTGGCTACGTTTTGGCTACAATTGCCTTAATCTAATTGTATAATCTCCCCAAGGTCTGCAAACTACCTGTGTGAAAAGTTGAAGACTATTTTTACAAACCAAATCAATCTGTACAAAGACCGTTGCATAGATGTTTCCTTTAGTAAAATATTAGCCAAAAATGTCTTCTCCAAGGACTAGAATGTAAAATTCCAAAAAAAGTTCAGGCCCTCTTGTGATTTGTAAGTAGTTTAGTTTCTTAAGAGTTGGTCATTTTTTATTTCTCCATTTTCCAACATCATTTTTCTTTTGAACCGTACATTCTCTCATGTGCTTTTAGGCCCCTATCTGATGTTCACTTGAGTTCTCTCTTGATCTCACATCTTTTACCACACTCTCCCCCTCTATCCAACGTGCTATTGTTTAAACACATTGATAATTCTTTACTCGCGCATTCTAAAATGTTCTCTTCTCCTCCCCCCCCCCCCCAACCCCAAGAGTCCAAAGGGAACATTCATTGGCAACCGAAGTAAATACAGCAGTCACACCATATATGCCAAATTATAAAGATTTGAGAGTTCAGGCAACATCAGCAGCAGACTCCACAACATTGCCATGCTCAAATCAAGACTACAACCTCATCCCCATAAGGAACTTATTGGGAGGAGAACCTGAACCATGTGCATCTGAAGAAGCTTCTAGTTCCGCTCATGACTCACAACATGAATTGAACACAGAAGAGAATACAGAGCAGGAAGAAGAGGATGAAGGAGGAGATGATGTACTGGATGATGATGGTGTTTCATGGTAACTAAAGTTTTTTTTTTTTTTTTTTCCCTCAAAATTTCTTGGCATTTACTCAAACTCTCCATTCTTCTGCATTGTGTGTGTGTGTGTGTGTATGTATGTATATATATGTATGTATGTATGTGTGTATATATATATATATATATATATATATATATATATATATATATAATATATATAAATGCTCTATATAATTTTTTTTTTTTTTTTTTTCAAAAGGATTCATTCCACAAATTGGACCACAAAAAGCAGGTTAGAAATGAGAAAAGCAGGACTATACAAAAGGCACTCTTTGAACACACCAGTTCTCAAAGACTTTACATCCTATTTGCGTGAAACATTGGAGATAGAGAACTGTAATCAGGAGGTATGAATCCAGTACTGTACTATATTTGGTTACCAAACTGTTAGTGTATCAAAATAGAAATGCTTTAAATGCTGAAAATCTTTCCAGGGAGTACCTGAGATGGTGGGTATCCAGGAAGTATCCTGGAGGCAAGAAAAGCACAGTATTTCACAATTTCCAAACGGAGGCCCTTTTCCTTCATAGGCATATCTTGTGTAGGGTTTCTTTAGGACCCCAAGGAGTGAATGCAGGGTCTTTTTGGGATATCACTTTACACATGTCTTGCACATCTGCAGGTATCCACTCACTCCTGGAAGACTGCGTATAGTTAGACCAGCAAACAAAAATTCTTCTTCTCAGTCCTTTGAATACAGATTTTTCCAAACTGCAAAGTACTGCACAACTTATTTGTCATTGAGACCATTTTCAGTTACATAATGGTAGTCAGATGCTGCATCTGTCCCTGCAGGGTCTAACACAGAGAATCGAGTGATCAAACACTGCCGTCACTTGGTTCTCAGAGCTTCCCGAGTAGAGAGATGGTGACTGTCAGTCTGCTCTGCCTCCTCCTGACTCACTGAAGTGCTGGGCTGTGGAGGGGCGGGGAGGGGCGGGGAGTGGCCGGCTCAGGCTCTCAGCGGCTCCAGGTGCCAGTCCAGGCATGTGGGCATCTCCGACCATATGGTCATGACCGGCTCTGTGATGTCAGCCCACTGTCTGCTGAAAACCGGTCACAGGAGTGCAGAACAAACTTTAGTCTGATCTACAGGAGAAGTACAGCCAAACAAGCTGTGGCTGTACTTCTCCATTAATATGCCGGGCAGATTTCACTCTGTAAACCCTTATCCATCTGCTTCTTATATTTCTCTGTCTCAACACTGCAGTACACCCTTGATCAAATTTATAATCATGTTATTTTCCTCCCCCCCAGGTTGAGGACGTGGCCAGATTCCTATATTTCATGAATCCGAAAAGTGTAAACCTAAATTTTGTAAAGAACATTGAAAGGGTTAACACATTTTTTAACTCTCTAAAACGTTTTCTTAAAAACCAAACCATCATCAACTACTTAAAACATGTGCGACGCTTTGTCACCTATCAGTTAAAGATTACAAATCTGTCAGTGAGAGATCCTAAACTATTTCAACAATGTACATTTTTTATGAACGTCACCGATGATATTCAAAAGAGGCTGCTGAAAAACATCTCTCGTGAGAACGTTGGTAAAAGGTAATATAAGTTTTCTTTATTCTGACTAGATTTTCATTTCTTGGAGATTTCTGCAATGCTATACCCTTCACATCAATTTCAGGTATGATACCTTGTTGACTGTCTCTAAAACGCCAAGCGAATGTCGCAAGCTTCTGGAGGTAGCAAAGGAGTCGTTTCTTGAAGTTATTAGGAAAGCCCAAAAGAAAGAGGTTTTGGATTTGACCGAGAAATGTGATATGCTCTATTACCTTGAAGCAGTGCTGGTGCTTCAACATCTGCAGAGACCAGGGGTGGTTAAGAACATGACGGTAAGTAAGAGTTTGTGACTGCAGAAGAGGTCTGCATGTTCCCTCTTAAATTTTGTACTTCTGCGTGTTTCATCTTAATTTTGTATCCCTAGGTGTATGAGTGGGAGAAGAGAGTGCACCAGCAATATGCAACTTCCGAAGCCACAGCCTTCTTTACAGTCATTGGGGTTCATCTGCATAAGACATCCACTCATCAGGTTGCAGCATTTGCTTTGACAGAACAAGAGGAAATGGTAATGTGCTAAAAACAATAAAATAAAAAAAAAATAAAAAAGGGGTTGGGGGTTTTGAGAGATGGAAAATAAAGTTGGCGCAATGATTTTTAATATTTTCTAAATTTTCCCAGTGGTTCAAGGTATACTTTGAGCAAGTAAGACCAACCATGCTGAAAGCCTCTGAGAGGAGTGAATTCTTTTTATCATCATCCGGGCATAAAATTTACAATGTGTCAAATGACTTGCGGAGATATCACGAGAGGTAATTTATGAGTTAAATGATGGACGTCTGTGTAAAAATATTAAGTCCCTGTAAAGTGTTTTTTTTTTTTTTTTGCTATTCAGGGGGTTTTGATGGGGGTTACCCTACCTATTCTGATCTGCTAAAAAAGAGACCTGGAAGTAAGGGTAATCTCCCGAAAATATCATATTTTTTTCCAAGGGCCCTTTCACACCGGCTTTCTGATCAGGTCTGCCTGTCAGTTTTTCAGGTGGACATGATCAGATGCTCCATGCACCCATATGGAGCAGCGAATGTCCGTGGCGACATGTCCGCTTACACCTGCTGCTATCTGATCCCTGAAATCCAGATGGTTGGAAACCTTATTTTCCATCCTTCTTGAGATTGGATGAAAACAAACAGGCGGTCTGTTTTCATCCGACCTCCCACAGAGGAGAGGGCAGATCTGACAGGTCTGTCTCTGCAAAGTAAGCAGAGACGGACCTGTCATCTGCCTGCTCAATGGGAATCGGCGGATCAATCCCCGCTGAGCAAAACTGAGTCTGTCAGGTGGAAAGCTTGTGTGAAAGGACCTTTATAGAGTAGGCTTGGCTACAACCAGTCTTTCTATGCCTGAATTTTTATTTTTATATATATATATATATATATATATATATATATATTATATATATATATAATTTTTTTTTTATTTCTCTTGACTCCCTATCTGGTACGACCATTGTCAGCAGCAACAGAAAGAAGGGTCCTCCGATGAAATCTTTGATACTGTAGCACTAAAGATCTGACTGTGGTTAACCACTTCAGCTCAAGAAGGTTTTACCCCCCCTGAATGACAAGGCTATGTTTTTTTGTAAAACGCCACTGCGTTGCTTTAACTTTCAATTGCGCAGCTGTGGGATGCCGTACCCGAATAAAATATATATTTTTTTTCCCTGCAAATGGAGCTCTCTTTTGGTGTTATTTGATCACCTCCAGTTTTTTTTTTTTTTTTTGCGCTATAAACAAAAAAAAAAGATCTAAATTTAGAACAAAATTTTATTTTTATTTTTGTTACTTTGTGCCATCAAAAAATTCCCGATTAAAACCAATTTCTTCTTCAATTAAGGCCAATATGTTTTCTGGTACATATTTTTTTTAAAAAATCCTAACTGTAAATGTATTGGTTTGCGCAAAAATTTATAGCTTCTACAAACTACGGGATGCATTTATGAACTTTCCTTTTTAATTGTTTTTACTAGTAATGACAGCGAAAAAGCAATTTTTAGTGGGACGAAGACATTGCTGCGGACAAATCTGACACCCAGTGACACTTTGGGGATGAGTGACACCAACAGAGTTATAAAAAAAAAAATGCACTGTTACTGAATAAATGACACAGGCAGGGAAGGGGTTAACACTAGGGGTGATCAAGGTGTTAAGTGTGCTCCTAGGGAGTGCTTTCTTACTGTACTGGGACTAGATGTACTAAAGGAAAAGATCTGTGTTTTCAGCTTGGCTGAAACACAAAGATCTCTTTTCCTCCCTGACAGAACAGCGGTCCGCTGTTCTGTCATTCCGAAGAATGATCGGTCACCCCCCCACTGATTGGCTCCCGCAGCCCCGAAAACACATGCACAAAATCACATGCCGGTACATGATTTTGGGCATCCGGGCCACCCTGCCGCAGTATAAATGCAGTGGGCGGACGGTCTGATTTACAACTTCTGTGTTTTTTTTATTCATTCTCAACTTTAGGTTTCATTTACCAAATATCACAAGCCAGATAATTCGTCGAGTATGCAAGACCTGGACAATGCAAGAGTATTCCGATGTTGACCGTTGCATGTTTGCAAAATATCTCTCACACACAAATCTGACTGAGGATCGGTGCTATAGAGAGAAGACTATAAATGGGATCTGTCATGCGTCTCTACTGGTCACAAAAGCAGGTGCAGGAACACCAAGCAGCAGCCAAACAAACACTCCAAGGTAATCAGTCAGAAATGTTCTTAAAAGGGTATGTAAGTGCAAAACCAAATAGTGCATACATTGTGGCTTACCAGTTTGCAGATGTAGTGGCTGCAAAATCTTTCTAACTTTTTCAGCTAGTGATGAAACCTGTAGCTCACATCTATACTAGGGTTGAAACACTTGCCTTACTGTATTAGGCAGCAATGCCATCCTAGCATGGGAAATGTTTAAATAATTAAAAAAAAAAAACTAAAGTAAAAAAAACTGAAAAATAATGACAACCTTCCCCCTAGTTTGTAGACATGGTAACTTTAGTGCAAACCAATCAAAATGCACTTATTGTGATATTTTTAGTAAAAAAAAAATGTAGCCTAATACAACTTGACCTTAAATAAGCAAAGAAATTCGTTTATTATTATTTTTTTTATTATTGGCAATGTTATATAGCAGAAAGTGATTTTTTTCCCCAGAATTTTTGCTTTTATTGTTGTCTAAGTCCCCGTAAGGGGGGGGGGGGGGTCTTTCCCATTCTATTCCTGTTTGGGAGACATTCTCACTGAGCCTGAAATTGATGGAAAATATCTGCTTAGGATGTGCCCTCCTTAGGGATGTCCCTTTGCTTAGTGTCCTGATAAAATATCCAGGGCAGGACTGGTAAAGAAAGTGGTGGTAAATATCCTCATCATTCCTTTGGGCATTAAAAAGTGAGGTTCAAGTGTAACCGCCTATGGTGGGAGTTGAAGAGGCTCAAAGCATAGGTGGACCTCTTACAGGAGACCCACTTTACCCCTCGATCTCTCCCGAAGCTCCCCACCCACCTGTTCACTCAGTGGTTTCATGGTCTCTCCCCGATCAGTAAATCTCGGGGCGTGGCTATTGCTATCCACAGAGCGTGTCCCTTTCAGCCTATAGATCACTTGGTGGACCCCCACGACCACTACGTGTTCCTGAAGGGCACGATCATGGGTAAAATGTACACGTTTGCTTCTGTTTATGCCCCTAACACAGATCAGCTTACTTTTATTGACGTGACACTTGAGCGCCTGGCTTCTTTCGGTGAGGGCTCCCTGGTCGTTGGCGGCGATTTCAATGTCTGCTCAGATCCCCTCCTGGATACCTCTCACGGTCGCTTCTCCCACTCATTCTCCTTCCTAAAACACTACCGCAAGACTCTTCAGTCCCATCTCCTTGTAGACTCCTGGCGCATACTACATCCCCAGGAAAAAGACTTTAGTTATTTCTCTCCTCTACATGAGGTGTATATGAGGATTAATGTCATTTACATTGATTATCCAATCCTGGAGTTTCTCCTGCGGTCGTCCGTTGGTAATATCACAATTTCGGATCATGCTCCAGTCGTGATGGAGCTTACCCTGCCCTCTGGCTCCTCTAGGTCCTGGACCTGGAGACTGAACAAAAACTTGTTGGATGATTCGCAGGTGGTCTCCAGGGTCTCGGAGGTATTGCGGTGTCACTTCGCGGAGAATGCATCTGAGGACCTGAGTGGGGGACTGATATGGGAAGCGCATAAAGCGGTGGTGCGAGGAGAGCTCATTTCCCTGGGGGCTAAGCTTAAAAGGGAGCGTCAAGCCCTTCCGGCGGCTCGGTTTTTAAGCCCTCGGAGATCGCTGACCAGTTTCGCAATTATTATGCGGTCCTTTATGACCTATCCGGTTCCACCACGGCGGACTCCCAAACTGCTTAGTTGACGGCCATCAGAGACTACCTCTCTGACCATGTCTTCCCCTCCTTGTCCACAGACCAGCGCTCTGACCTAGACGCTCCCATTACGCTGGACGAACTGGAACGCACGATACTCTCCCTGCCTAATGGCAAAAGCCCTGGCCCTGACGGCTACACAAAGACCTATTCCAAAATGGTCCTTCCTCTTCTACAAAAACCCATGTGTGACTATTTCAACTCGCTGGCCGCAGATGGGGAGATACCCTCGGAAGCCTTAATGGCTCATATCACGGTGATTCCGAAGGCCAACAAAGATCCCACAGCTCCACAAAGATACCGTCCCATTTCATTGCTTGTGGATATCAAACTTCTGGCAAACCGCCTGAAACACCTTATGCCCCAGGTTATCCATCTAGATCAGACTGGTTTCATTACCGGCAGGGAGGCTCGAGATAATGCCATTCGGGCGATACAGTTAATCTATTGGGCTACCATCCGTCCCGACTCACCGCCTTACCCGATCCTGTCGACCGACGCCGAAAAGGCGTTTGATCGGGTGGATTGGACTTATTTGCGGAGTGTTTTGGAGTCGCTGGGACTGGGTCCACACATGTTGACCTGGATCATGGCACTGTACAGAGACCCTAGTGCTAGGGTCCGTGTTAATGGGTGTCTTTCTGCCGGGTTCCAGATCCGCAACGGTACCAGACAGGGATGCCCTCTTTCACCCCTTCTTTTCGCCCTGGTCCTGGAGCCCTTTCTGGCTAAGGTCAGGGCGAATGGTGATATCAGAGGCGTGCGAGTCGGAAAGATGGAACATAAGCTCTCGGCTTATGCTGATGACATCCTGTTCCATCTTACCGAACCCCCCCCCCCCCCCCGCTTTCTTTACCGGTCCTGATGCGAGAGCTTGAGTGATTAAGCCATGTCTCCAATTTTAAGATCAATCTTGGCAAATCCGAGATTCTCCCCGTCTGTGTGCCCGCGCCCTTGTCTGGATCCCTGCAGGCTGGCCTCCCTTTCAAGTGGACTGACTCCTCCCTGACGTACCTCGGCATACAGCTTACGGCCTGTTTTGACGCACTTTATGTGGCCAACTACCCCCGCCTCTTAGCAGACATCAAACAGGACCTCCTGCATTGGACCAAGATGGCCTTTACTTGGTTGGGGAGGGTTAACATTATTAAGATGAATGTTCTCCCCAGGGTGCTGTTCTACCTCCACATGCTGCCTATCCCTTTGACTCGTAGTTTCTTCCGCCTTTTGGATGGCCTGATTACGGGCTTTGTCTGGAATGGTAAACGCCCCCGCATTGCCCTGGCTACCCTGAAGCGCCCTAAGCACTTGGGAGGCCTCGGCCTTCCAGACGTTCAGCGCTATTATCGCGCTATTGTCCTTGAACGCATCCTCAACTGGAGCTCACATACCCACTCTAAACTCTGGGTCCCTCTCAAAAAGCTTATGGCGGGCAGGAATCTCTCCTATGCATCTTGGCTTTCTCGGGAATACCAGGGGCTGTCAGACAATGTCTCTACCCTCACGGTCCACCCGTTGACAGTATGGGACCGTGTGAACAAGCTCCTGGATCTGGCACCCCCTGTGTCCCCATTGCCCCCCCTGGGGGGCTACCTTTTGTTCCCCCCTGGGGAACAGATGGCCTTTTTTGACCCATGGGTGGATGATGGCAACGCCAGTTGCGGGAAACTGATGGAGCGCGGTAAGCTCCTGCCATACGACGTCTTGAAGGCACGTTACGGTGGTCCCCTATGAATTTTTGGAAGTATAGGCAGCTCCACCACTTCTTTGCCGTTCATGGACCGGCAATCCGCCCCCAGGCCTCACTTAAACCCTTTGAACCTTTTGTTCATCCAGGACGATCCCATCCCTCATATGGTCTCTGAGTTGTACCAATTACTAGGTGTTGCATCCTCCACTTCTGCGCCCATATGTACTCGGCTGTGGGAGCAGGACCTGGGAATACAGCTTACTGATGCCCAGCTTTCTTGTCTCTACCAATTGACTCACTCGAGCTCAGCAGACTCTAAGATGCAAGAAACAAATTACAGGCCCCCAAGTCCGCTGTTACCGGGTACCAGCGGACTTGGCCCGCATCTATCCCTCGGCCTCCTGTGCATGTTGGCGGAACTGTGGAGGTGTCGATACCCTGCTTCATCTGTGGTGGGAGTGTCCGATGATCGCCCCCTTCCGGGACAGGTCAAAACTATCCTGGACCTGGATGTGCCTTTTAACCCCCCTCCATTTCCTCCTGCACGTGCCCTGCATGCCGCTCAGCCGCTGTAGACGTAGCTTGCTACCCCATCTCTTTAACGCTGCGAGGAGATTGATCCCGATTTTTTGGAAGCGGCCGCAGGTTCCGGGCAGGACGGAGTGGCGGCGGATGGTGAACACTATCAGAGATGCAGAGGACTGGGTCGCTAGATGTCGAGGGACAAGGGAGCGCAATGACGAGAGATGGAGACCGTGGACCGATCACTCGGGTGACTCGGCTGTGGTTTCCTCAAGCCTTGATCATGCCCTGCTAGTGCTGGCCGATCCGTCCCTAGCAGCCCTTCCCCGGCCCGGCCCTTAAACCCCTTTCCGTAGGATGTTCTTGCTTTTCAGGTGGACGAGAGGACCACGTGGGGGCGAGGCGCTGGCGGTGCTCCAGATTCTGGCAGGTACGATCTTCTTCCCCCCCCTTCTTTTTTCTCCTTCCCTAGATCTCCCTCTTCCCTCTCTCTCTCCCTATCTTCTTCGTCTTGTTTCCTCCCCTTGGTATCCCCTATCTCTGAACTCTTCTATTTGTTCTTTCTCCCTACTTGCTGCCCAATCTACCTCGCGTGGGTGTTTTGGGTGGTCTGCCGGCTCTAGTCAAGTTGTTTCTCCCTTTCCTTAGGCCCCTCCGATCCTGGAGCCGGCCTAAGGGTGGTGCGGCTCTTCCGTGTGGTCCCCCTTTGTTACTGGGTACCCCCACTACCCGTTTGTGGTGGTGGGGGGTGCAAGGGGGGGGCGCCGGTTGGGGGCGCCAAGCTGGGGGTGGTCTGATGGAGGCTATTGCCCCCCTCCCCCCTGCAGTGTGCCCCAGCCTAGGGCTCCCCCGGGCTGTGTTTCACATCCCCTGGGACTTACGGCGTCCGAAGTTTACTGTGGCGCGTAGCACCCGGCAGGCCGCCCTTTACTTTCATTGAATGCTGGTTTTTGCACTATATTGTGTTGATAATTGCTCCTCCTTTTTCACTGTGTTATGTTCCACGATGCACTTTTATGCCCTCTGGGGTGTGGCACTATTTGGCCAACATCCCTCGCCTGCACTTTTGTTTGTCGTTATTGTCTCATTCTTCTCTGTACTCATGTTAAAATAAATAAAGATTCATTAAAAAAAAAAAGTGAGGTTCAGATATATAAACTCAAGAATAAACCCATTTTTTTTTTTTTTTGCTCTACAGAAATGAAGCACCTAGTTTGGATAGTCAGCCAGTTGAAGTTGTCTCAATGGAACCTCAAAGTAAAATTAGACGTTCCAACAGGATCCAGAGTAAGTAGTGTGTGTGTGTGCAGAACACAAGGAGGGGGGGGGGCCGAAGGGGGTGGTTGCCCTGGGCAGTAAAAGCTATTGGAGGGAGGGGGATGCAGTGCAGTGTACTTCTAAAGAGTGGCTGGACAACTGTGTATGATTGATCCAGCCACTAGTTGCTGTACCTCCTGCAAAGATATGCCGAGTGCGCTCATGCACCCTGCACAAGCCTTAGAGCAGACCAGCCTTTCATTGCAGATCACAGCCAGATGGAGACGCTGCGCTGACATTTCCTCCCCCCCCCCCCACAGACAGGAGAGGAGACAGAGCTGCTCCAGCCTTCTCTCTCTCTCTCTCTCTCTTTCTCTCTTTCTCTCTTTCTCTCTTTCTCTCTTTCTCTCTTTCTCTCTTTCTCTCTTTCTCTCTTTCTCTCTTTCTCTCTTTCTCTCTCTTTCTCTCTTTCTCTCTTTCTCTTTTTCTCTCTCTCTCTCTTTTCTCTCTCTCTCTCTCTTTTCTCTCTCTCTCTCTCTCTTTTCTCTCTCTCTCTCTCTCTCTTTTCTCTCTCTCTCTCTCTCTCTCTCTCTCTCTCTCTCTTTTCTCTCTCTCTCTTTTCTCTCTCTCTCTCTCTCTCTCTCTTTTCTCTCTCTCTCTCTCTCTCTTTTCTCTCTCTCTCTCTCTCTCTCTTTTCTCTCTCTCTCTCCCTTTTCTCTCTCTCTCTCCCTTTTCTCTCTCTCTCTCCCTTTTCTCTCTCTCTCTCCCTTTTCTCTCTCTCTCTCTCTTTTCTCTCTCTCTCTCTCTTTTCTCTCTCTCTCTCTCTTTTCTCTCTCTCTCTCTCTTTTCTCTCTCTCTCTCTTTTCTCTCCCCTCCCTCTGTCTCCCCTAGGCAGGAAAGATTGAGATAAAAAAAAAGAGATCACGTCAGTATTTACAACCGCCAGGCTGGACGTGACCTAATGTCTCGGCTGGGCCTCCAAGAGCCATAGAGACTGCCGGGGACCATCTGGTCCTCTGTATTCTCTATGGTGAACTTCTGCTTCCAGCGGATTCCTTCTCTGGCTCCCCCGATCGCACAAGAAAGCCAGTAGAAGCCTGTAAGAACGCTGAACTGGGGGGCGGGGCACAGTTTTCCATCTTCACCCTGGGCACCATATGACCTTGTTCCAGCACTGTGTGTGTAGTCAGGATCCGAGGGGTAAGTGATTCAATCATCCATTCTAAAATCTGCTTTAGTTGGCAAAACAGAAAATAATGGCAGGCTGTCTTTATGGCAGCTCAAACCACCACAAGGAACTCCCCATCAATTCCACACAGTATTTTAGGGTTAACTTTCAGTGTTCTAGGTACAGTAGATGCAATAACTAAATTCTATTTTACAGGCCAGCTCACCCAGCAGGATCAAGTCAGATTAAGGAGGCTTCCTTCCAGAAGATGGGGTAGGTGGTTCAATCATCCATTCTAAAATCTGCTTTAGTTAGCGAAACATAAAATAATGTCAGGCTGTCTTTATGGCAGCTCAAACCACCACAAGGAACTCCCCATCAATACCACACAGTATTTTAGGGTTAACTTTCAGTGTTCTAGGTACAGTAGATGCAATAACTAAATTCTATTTTACAGGCCAGCTCACCCAGCAGGATCAAGTCAGATTAAGGAGGCTTCCATCCAGAAGATGGGGTAGGTGATTCAATCATCCATTCTAAAATCTGCTTTAGTTAGCAAAACCGAACATAGCGGCAGGCTGTCTTTATGGCAGCTCAAACCACCACAAGGAACTCCCCATCAATACCACACAGTATTTTAGGGTTAACTTTCAGTGTTCTAGGTACAGTAGATCCAATAACTAAATTCTATTTTACAGGTCAGATCACCCAGCAGGATCAAGTCAGATTAAGGAGGCTTCCTTCCAGAATCCAGGTATCCTTACCACTGATAGCAAAACACTGAAAGGGAAGGAAGTACCTGCCCTCTCGTAAGCCTACACACACACACGCGCGCTCGCACACACACACACACACACTTTGTAACAGGCCCGGACTGGGACAAAAAATAGGCCTGGTCGTTTTGGACTGAGCAGCCTGGGAGGGGGGGCGTGACTGGGGCTTGTGACGTTTGTCGGGATGGTTGATGACAGGATTTAATGTTCCAGGATGTGTGGATTCGATTACGGTACCTTTTTTAGTTTAATCTGACAGACTGGGTCCAGATCAGAGCTGCCATATGATCCTGATTTTTTATTTTTTTTTTTGTCTTACTTTAAATCCTGTTTTAATGGTATAGTCCTAAAAAAAAAAAGTATAGAGCAGCACAAGATTAGGGTTACTCTAATCAAGGGGTAGACAACCCTATTTGGCACAGTGTGCCGAAAAATGTTTTCAAAGAAATTGGGAGTGCCAGATACATAAAAAAACAACTGTCAACTTCATATAAAGTAACTGCTGTAAACCACTTCAATAATAGTAAGAAATCAAGTGAGCTTTGCACCTTCACAAATCAGATCAGCCCCAATTCCTGCACCTTCACACATCAGATCACCCCAATTCCTGCACTATCACACCTCAGATCAGTCCCAATTCCTGCACCATCACACCTCAGATCAGTACCAATTCCTGCACCATCACACCTCAGATCAGCCCCAATTCCTGCATCTTCACACCTCAGATCAGCTCCAATTCCTGCACCTTCACACCTCAGATCAGCCCCTGGTAGGCTGGCACTGGCAGCAACAATTTTATTCAAATCAGGATTTCTTATGCAAATAGGCTGGCACTGGCAGGCGCGAGCAGCCCAAGCTGAAGGAGCTGCCACATCTGCAGCTTCTTCACACAAAGATGCGGGCTCGGCTGGCAGCGCTGGGCAGGACACTGGCCTGACACCCCTTGACGTGAAGAAGCGAGAACATTTGACTTGTCCAGCTCTGCGGCCAATCAGCCTTCTGCTCAGGGGGGTTTTACTCACACCCCCCCCCCCCCCCCCCGAGCAGAGGGCTGATTGGCCACGGACCTGGCCGCAGTGAGGGAACTTCAGAGCCGCGGCCCACCGGGAATATGCCCGGTCTGCCCTATGGCCACTCTGGGCCTGCTTTGTAATCCTATTCTCTATAAACCAACATGTTCACTGTACTAAAAACAGTTTAGGTACAAATACACTTGCAGAGTCACATGTTGAAAAGGAGGTAGTACTTGGCTGTCAGACCATAGGAACTTGCTGAGGCATTAGGCAGTTACCACTTTGTAGAGGGTAGCAGAGTGCCATGTACCTTACAGGAGAGGCTTGCTGCAATATTCTGAGAAGTGCATGTTTTAGGTTTCTTGTACATATTTAAAATGATTGCTAATCTGCTTGCTGTAATGATTTAAAGGAAAGGCCATTTAAAAATCCAGAATGCCTTGAACTGAGTTTGCATCATGAGTTGGGAGGAAAAATGCATATCAAAACAGCACTAGGCTGTTAGCAAAATGCAAGCAAGTCCCCTAAATGGAACCATCAGGTTCCATGGGGAGCCTCTCAACAAATAATTCAGAGCAGGGATCCTCAAACTACGGCCCTCCAGCTGTTGCAGAACTACACATCCCATGAGGCATTGTAAAACTCTGACATTTACAGACATGACTAGGCATGTTGGGGGTTGTAGTTCCTGAACAACTGGAGGGCCATAGTTTGGAGACCCCTGATTCAGAGTTGGAATAAGTCTCCCCATTCAGCTGCACTACTTCTGTGTAACATTTACGGGCAGCCCGATTAACAGGCGCTTCCAGGGACAATATAAATGACCTGGGACAGGCTCCTATTTGCAGGGATTGTCCCAGGAAAAAAGATACAGTTAGCAAGTATGGTATTTGTCATTCTCTTATACTATTTCCCCTCACACCCCTGACACTCACTAAGCTGAACAAAAACTACTATTGAAACAGGAGACATGGTTTGCATGCAGTTTAATTCAATGATTTTGCCTCATATAGCTAACGAAGTATTTAACTTTATTTTTCTCCTCCCACAGGTTTAAAGAAAAAGAACCTGAACACCTTTTCACCTTTTACCATCTACAGTTCAAAATGTGCAAATAAAAACTTGGATAGAAGCAAGTGTTGTGGCCAAGGCTAAAAACAAAACAAAAAAAAAAAACATAAAATAAAATTGTACAATAAAAGTTTTTTGTTATACATGCAGACATTTAAAGTTAATCTACTAAATAATAATAATAATAATAAAAAAAAAAATGATGAAACTATTTTTTGTAATGCTTCTTGAACAATGCTAGATTCATGGCTGGCTGTGCTTTTAATACTTTTGAGTAAAAACAATTCTATTTGTTCTTTTCTGCGGGTGGTGCCCAATTCAGGCAAGCATTGGCACCAGTGTTGGTAACATGATAAATATGTGTGACAATTTCAGATAGTTCTTACTACTGCCACTTTAAGAATTTGTTGCTATGACAGCAAAATTTTGTAAAAATAAATTCCACCAGTTCTCCCATTAGTGGATTGGTAATTAAGGCCAATCCAGAGCTGGCATTGACCGATATGCCAATACTCCTGGCAAGCAGTGCCTTTGTTGGCAAAGCTAGCTGTATGTACATAATATAGTGTTGTATCCCTGGTCTCACTTGGCTGAAAGCTAAATGTAATAATGGGCTATGCCATAGCCCAAAAATGGACAATGCCCACATTTGGGAAATAATTTGTCATTAAATGGGCAGAGTGTGATGGAAAACTGAGACTAGTTTCCCATCATGTCTGCAGAGGGCACGCTTGAAAGCCGACATTGGGCTGAACAATGGTTTGGGATCCATTTATTGCTGTGTCTGGCCAAAAAGCAAAGTAGAACTGAAGGGGAACTAATCTCTCATGCCCCCATCAGGCTCCACACACCCCAGAACCCAAGTTATTGTCTGCAAGCATGCTCAGTTCTGTTCGTATAGATTTTAAAATTCTGCATATAAGAGACGTGTGGAGTTTCATTGAAACTACATAAAAATCTTGTAGGGTAAAATTGGAGATGGAAACTTGGACCAGAAATTTTACACACAAAAAAAAAAAAAAAAAAAAAAAACTTCTGTGCAGGCTCCACTTAGAAGTTACTGTGAATATACTGTCTAATACTTTTTTTTTTTTTTTTATATAGCTCATATTCTCAAGGCAATGGAAATATCATGTGGCATAGAAATATATCATGTGGCATTTCTCTGCAATAATCACATTTGTCTAAAAAATTGTATTCATTGCAATGGAAAACTGCAGCATGCTCATAGGATTTCATTTGGGTTTGCTAATTTTCAATAGTCTTCATGAGAGCTCATTCTGCAGACAATGTGGGCTTTTTTGCCATTGGTTTTCAACTACATAATAAAATAATTTGTGTATTCATAGTAATAGCAACCCAAAACGGGGGCAGACGAGTTCATTTTAGTTTTATTTGCCCAAAAAGAGCTCATTCTGCAGACAATGGGGGCATCTTGTGGACTTTCTAAGCAACAGCAAGCTCATGTAAATGATATTCACAGTAATGGTAATCTATAGAGCATGTTCAGAAGCATTCATAGCAGACAAGGTGGGCTTCTTTTGTCATTGTTTTGACACTACAAAATAAAATAAACTGTGTATTCAGAGTACAATGGCAAGCTAGAGCATGCTCAGACGAGTTTACATGTGAGTGTTTGCTTACAACAGCTCATCCTGCAGACAAGGGTGACATCTTGTGGTCGTTCTGAGCAACACCAACCTCATATAAACTCTATACACAGTAATGGTACTTGATTGTTTGCTTACAAGAGCTCATCCTGCAGACAAGGGTGACATCTTGTGGTCTTTCTGAGTAACAACAATCTCATATAAACCCTATACATGGTAATTGTAATTGATTGTTTGCTTACAAGAGCTCATCCTGCAGACAAGGGTGACATCTTGTGGTTTTTCTGAGTAACAACAATCTCATATAAACTGTATACACGGTAATGGTAATTGATTGTTTGCTTACAAGAGCTCATCCTGCAGACAAGGGTGACATCTTGTGGTCTTTCTGAGTAACAACAATCTCATATAAACATGTTTAGGTGTGTTCTTAAGAGCACATTATTCTGCAGACAATTTTTTTTTTTTTTTGTGCATTGGTTTGCAAATACAAAATCAAATAAACTGTGTATTCGTAGTCGTGGCAAATGAAGACAATGGGCAGGCACGTTCATGTGAATTTGTTAGCTTAAAATGGCTCATCCTACAAACAATGATGACGCCTTGTGTCCCTTTAGGGACCAACTGGTGTCTCCAAGGTGGTACTTATATAAGATGAGTTTCTCCGATCTAATAGTGTTCTCTAAGGGGAGGGGGGTTGCTGATATAAGGTGATTATGATCTATTAGGGGGTCTCTAAGGTGATTGCTGTCAGCACCCCCCCCCCCCCCCACAGACTGCTCCATGAGCTCAGAGTCCCCTTAATTCAAAACCCCCTCCCCTCATAGACCTCTATCAGATCAAGAAAACGATCTCATTCCAGTGTCCCCTGCTCCTAAAGACCCCCTTTAGATCGCCTTACCTGGACCTGCAGTGAACCAGGAACTGTTGGAGCTGGAGTTTTGGGCAGAGCTGCTAAGCTTTAAAGCTGTTTTTCTTCTTTCCTGTGACGCTGAGGGATGGGGAATCAGAGAGAAGGCATTTTTCCACAGTAGGGGGTAGAAGCCAAAGTTACAGGCAGGCACTGTGCCAGCAATATGCGGGAATCCTCACTGGTGATCTCATGGTTGCAAGGCAGCCCCTTCAATGGTATGCATGTTACCGCCTTCTGACCCCTGGACTCTGTATGTTACATACTCCAGGACCCTTGCATTCCATGCATTTCCCACCCTGACCGGTGCACTCTGTATGTGACATACTGTAGAACCCTGCATTGCATGCATTGCCCACTCCTTACACCTGCACTCTTTATATTAAATCCTCCTGTACACACCCCTGACTCATGCACGCTGTACAGTACATACTTCTTAAACCTACACTCTCTTCATTACATCTTCTTGACAACTGCCTTTTTGTAAGTGAGATACGTACACCTGAGCATGCCTATAGGGTGAGGGTGGTGTTTCGCGTGTACCCTTTTGAAGGGAATAATGGAAAGATGACCCTGCAAACAAGGAGCGGCAGCAGCTTGTCCAACCAATTTTTTTTTTTTTTTTTTTTTTTTTTTTTAGGGCTACCCTATCACCTGCCCGGCCCTTTTAGCCAGCGACCGGGTCCTTACCGCTCGTTTTGGCTTCTGTGATAAGGAGAGAAAACATCTCTGCCTTTGTTTCTCTCGGGATGGTATTACATTAGCTTAATCCCTGTACCTTTACCACATCTGCGAAAATATTGTTTTTTTTTCCTAAACAGAGCTAGGTTGGTTTGAAGCCAAGGGGAAATGCGCGACGAGGGGCCAGGCAGCTTGGCACGTAGCTATGACAGAAATTGATTTGCTGGCTAGAGGAATTAGGCTGTACAACTGACTTCTCCTGCAGTGACGCCATAGTCATAGGACTGTAGTACAATAATCTTCTTATTTATTTTATTTCAGGTACTTATATAGCGCTGTCAATTTATGCAGCGCTTTACATATAAATTGTACATTCACATCATGTCCCTACCCTCAAGGAGCTTACAATCTAAGGTCCCTAACTCACATACTTACACAGTAGGGCCGGTTTTTCTTTCATACGGGATCCAAATGACCTACCAGCATGTCTATTGGAGTGTGGGAGGAAACCGGTGGTCCCGGAGGAAACCCGCGCAGCCACAGGGAGAACATGCAAACTCCAGGCAGGTAGCGTCTTGGTTGGGATTGGAACCAGCGACCCTCTTGCTGCCAGGGGAAATTGCTGACCGCTACACCACTGTTCTTCTTCCGCTCCCCCCCTCCCCTCTTCCTCCCTCCCTCCCTCAGCCAACCCCCCATCCCCACACCCCCACCCCCCCCCCCCCTCTCTTCTTCCTCTTAGTCCACACCCCACCCCCCTCCCTCCCATCTCTTCCTCCGCGCGAGCGAACGGCAATGCGGGAGCGAAGGGGCGCCTCCGGGCGGTCGCCGGGGTTGTTGACGGGGCATGTTTTTAAACGTCTCCTTTTCGGGGTACGGAGGCTCGGGGAGGAAACACGGACCGCCCTGCAGGCGGCGGGATGCCGCGGTTACCGCGCACGCATCCAGCTGGCAAAGAGTCAATGGATTGAGCTTGACCCCAGTGCAAATGTGGTGTGTCAATCTGACCCTTTTCCACCAAAAAGCGGACGGTTCAATGAACGTCAACACACGCCATGGCGGAAAGATGACTCTGCCCACCAGGAGCTGCACGAGCTTGACTCAAGGGCAAACTATGGGTGTACAGAAAATGTGAGGGGCCAAAAATGTCATCACCAAAAACAGTCTGCAGGCATGTTCCCCATGTCCTGAAACGCCTCCCTGCACTGCATCCTGGGAGTTTTTTTTTTTTCAAAAGTGGGGTTTGTGCTCTTTCTTTTCTTTTCTTTATATATATATATATATATATATATATATAGCGCTGTCAATTTACGCAGCGCTTTACATATACATTGTACATTCACATCATGTCCCTACCCTCAAGGAGCTTACAATCTAAGGTCCCTAACTCACATACTTACACAGTAGGGCCGGTTTTTCTTTCATACGGGATCCAAATGACCTACCAGCATGTCTATTGGAGTGTGGGAGGAAACCGGTGGTCCCGGAGGAAACCCGCGCAGCCACAGGGAGAACATGCAAACTCCAGGCAGGTAGCGTCTTGGTTGGGATTGGAACCAGCGACCCTCTTGCTGCCAGGGGAAATTGCTGACCGCTACACCACTGTTCTTCTTCCGCTCCCCCCCTCCCCTCTTCCTCCCTCCCTCCCTCAGCCAACCCCCCATCCCCACACCCCCACCCCCCCCCCCCCTCTCTTCTTCCTCTTAGTCCACACCCCACCCCCCTCCCTCCCATCTCTTCCTCCGCGCGAGCGAACGGCAATGCGGGAGCGAAGGGGCGCCTCCGGGCGGTCGCCGGGGTTGTTGACGGGGCATGTTTTTAAACGTCTCCTTTTCGGGGTACGGAGGCTCGGGGAGGAAACACGGACCGCCCTGCAGGCGGCGGGATGCCGCGGTTACCGCGCACGCATCCAGCTGGCAAAGAGTCAATGGATTGAGCTTGACCCCAGTGCAAATGTGGTGTGTCAATCTGACCCTTTTCCACCAAAAAGCGGACGGTTCAATGAACGTCAACACACGCCATGGCGGAAAGATGACTCTGCCCACCAGGAGCTGCACGAGCTTGACTCAAGGGCAAACTATGGGTGTACAGAAAATGTGAGGGGCCAAAAATGTCATCACCAAAAACAGTCTGCAGGCATGTTCCCCATGTCCTGAAACGCCTCCCTGCACTGCATCCTGGGAGTTTTTTTTTTTTCAAAAGTGGGGTTTGTGCTCTTTCTTTTCTTTTCTTTATATATATATATATATATATATATATAGCGCTGTCAATTTACGCAGCGCTTTACATATACATTGTACATTCACATCATGTCCCTACCCTCAAGGAGCTTACAATCTAAGGTCCCTAACTCACATACTTACACAGTAGGGCCGGTTTTTCTTTCATACGGGATCCAAATGACCTACCAGCATGTCTATTGGAGTGTGGGAGGAAACCGGTGGTCCCGGAGGAAACCCGCGCAGCCACAGGGAGAACATGCAAACTCCAGGCAGGTAGCGTCTTGGTTGGGATTGGAACCAGCGACCCTCTTGCTGCCAGGGGAAATTGCTGACCGCTACACCACTGTTCTTCTTCCGCTCCCCCCCTCCCCTCTTCCTCCCTCCCTCCCTCAGCCAACCCCCCATCCCCACACCCCCACCCCCCCCCCCCCCTCTCTTCTTCCTCTTAGTCCACACCCCACCCCCCTCCCTCCCATCTCTTCCTCCGCGCGAGCGAACGGCAATGCGGGAGCGAAGGGGCGCCTCCGGGCGGTCGCCGGGGTTGTTGACGGGGCATGTTTTTAAACGTCTCCTTTTCGGGGTACGGAGGCTCGGGGAGGAAACACGGACCGCCCTGCAGGCGGCGGGATGCCGCGGTTACCGCGCACGCATCCAGCTGGCAAAGAGTCAATGGATTGAGCTTGACCCCAGTGCAAATGTGGTGTGTCAATCTGACCCTTTTCCACCAAAAAGCGGACGGTTCAATGAACGTCAACACACGCCATGGCGGAAAGATGACTCTGCCCACCAGGAGCTGCACGAGCTTGACTCAAGGGCAAACTATGGGTGTACAGAAAATGTGAGGGGCCAAAAATGTCATCACCAAAAACAGTCTGCAGGCATGTTCCCCATGTCCTGAAACGCCTCCCTGCACTGCATCCTGGGAGTTTTTTTTTTTTCAAAAGTGGGGTTTGTGCTCTTTCTTTTCTTTTCTTTATATATATATATATATATATATATATAGCGCTGTCAATTTACGCAGCGCTTTACATATACATTGTACATTCACATCATGTCCCTACCCTCAAGGAGCTTACAATCTAAGGTCCCTAACTCACATACTTACACAGTAGGGCCGGTTTTTCTTTCATACGGGATCCAAATGACCTACCAGCATGTCTATTGGAGTGTGGGAGGAAACCGGTGGTCCCGGAGGAAACCCGCGCAGCCACAGGGAGAACATGCAAACTCCAGGCAGGTAGCGTCTTGGTTGGGATTGGAACCAGCGACCCTCTTGCTGCCAGGGGAAATTGCTGACCGCTACACCACTGTTCTTCTTCCGCTCCCCCCCTCCCCTCTTCCTCCCTCCCTCCCTCAGCCAACCCCCCATCCCCACACCCCCACCCCCCCCCCCCCCTCTCTTCTTCCTCTTAGTCCACACCCCACCCCCCTCCCTCCCATCTCTTCCTCCGCGCGAGCGAACGGCAATGCGGGAGCGAAGGGGCGCCTCCGGGCGGTCGCCGGGGTTGTTGACGGGGCATGTTTTTAAACGTCTCCTTTTCGGGGTACGGAGGCTCGGGGAGGAAACACGGACCGCCCTGCAGGCGGCGGGATGCCGCGGTTACCGCGCACGCATCCAGCTGGCAAAGAGTCAATGGATTGAGCTTGACCCCAGTGCAAATGTGGTGTGTCAATCTGACCCTTTTCCACCAAAAAGCGGACGGTTCAATGAACGTCAACACACGCCATGGCGGAAAGATGACTCTGCCCACCAGGAGCTGCACGAGCTTGACTCAAGGGCAAACTATGGGTGTACAGAAAATGTGAGGGGCCAAAAATGTCATCACCAAAAACAGTCTGCAGGCATGTTCCCCATGTCCTGAAACGCCTCCCTGCACTGCATCCTGGGAGTTTTTTTTTTTTCAAAAGTGGGGTTTGTGCTCTTTCTTTTCTTTTCTTTATATATATATATATATATATATATATAGCGCTGTCAATTTACGCAGCGCTTTACATATACATTGTACATTCACATCATGTCCCTACCCTCAAGGAGCTTACAATCTAAGGTCCCTAACTCACATACTTACACAGTAGGGCCGGTTTTTCTTTCATACGGGATCCAAATGACCTACCAGCATGTCTATTGGAGTGTGGGAGGAAACCGGTGGTCCCGGAGGAAACCCGCGCAGCCACAGGGAGAACATGCAAACTCCAGGCAGGTAGCGTCTTGGTTGGGATTGGAACCAGCGACCCTCTTGCTGCCAGGGGAAATTGCTGACCGCTACACCACTGTTCTTCTTCCGCTCCCCCCCTCCCCTCTTCCTCCCTCCCTCCCTCAGCCAACCCCCCATCCCCACACCCCCACCCCCCCCCCCCCCTCTCTTCTTCCTCTTAGTCCACACCCCACCCCCCTCCCTCCCATCTCTTCCTCCGCGCGAGCGAACGGCAATGCGGGAGCGAAGGGGCGCCTCCGGGCGGTCGCCGGGGTTGTTGACGGGGCATGTTTTTAAACGTCTCCTTTTCGGGGTACGGAGGCTCGGGGAGGAAACACGGACCGCCCTGCAGGCGGCGGGATGCCGCGGTTACCGCGCACGCATCCAGCTGGCAAAGAGTCAATGGATTGAGCTTGACCCCAGTGCAAATGTGGTGTGTCAATCTGACCCTTTTCCACCAAAAAGCGGACGGTTCAATGAACGTCAACACACGCCATGGCGGAAAGATGACTCTGCCCACCAGGAGCTGCACGAGCTTGACTCAAGGGCAAACTATGGGTGTACAGAAAATGTGAGGGGCCAAAAATGTCATCACCAAAAACAGTCTGCAGGCATGTTCCCCATGTCCTGAAACGCCTCCCTGCACTGCATCCTGGGAGTTTTTTTTTTTTCAAAAGTGGGGTTTGTGCTCTTTCTTTTCTTTTCTTTATATATATATATATATATATATATATAGCGCTGTCAATTTACGCAGCGCTTTACATATACATTGTACATTCACATCATGTCCCTACCCTCAAGGAGCTTACAATCTAAGGTCCCTAACTCACATACTTACACAGTAGGGCCGGTTTTTCTTTCATACGGGATCCAAATGACCTACCAGCATGTCTATTGGAGTGTGGGAGGAAACCGGTGGTCCCGGAGGAAACCCGCGCAGCCACAGGGAGAACATGCAAACTCCAGGCAGGGAGCGTCTTGGTTGGGATTGGAACCAGCGACCCTCTTGCTGCCAGGGGAAATTGCTGACCGCTACACCACTGTTCTTCTTCCGCTCCCCCCCTCCCCTCTTCCTCCCTCCCTCCCTCAGCCAACCCCCCATCCCCACACCCCCACCCCCCCCCCCCCCTCTCTTCTTCCTCTTAGTCCACACCCCACCCCCCTCCCTCCCATCTCTTCCTCCGCGCGAGCGAACGGCAATGCGGGAGCGAAGGGGCGCCTCCGGGCGGTCGCCGGGGTTGTTGACGGGGCATGTTTTTAAACGTCTCCTTTTCGGGGTACGGAGGCTCGGGGAGGAAACACGGACCGCCCTGCAGGCGGCGGGATGCCGCGGTTACCGCGCACGCATCCAGCTGGCAAAGAGTCAATGGATTGAGCTTGACCCCAGTGCAAATGTGGTGTGTCAATCTGACCCTTTTCCACCAAAAAGCGGACGGTTCAATGAACGTCAACACACGCCATGGCGGAAAGATGACTCTGCCCACCAGGAGCTGCACGAGCTTGACTCAAGGGCAAACTATGGGTGTACAGAAAATGTGAGGGGCCAAAAATGTCATCACCAAAAACAGTCTGCAGGCATGTTCCCCATGTCCTGAAACGCCTCCCTGCACTGCATCCTGGGAGTTTTTTTTTTTTCAAAAGTGGGGTTTGTGCTCTTTCTTTTCTTTTCTTTATATATATATATATATATATATATATAGCGCTGTCAATTTACGCAGCGCTTTACATATACATTGTACATTCACATCATGTCCCTACCCTCAAGGAGCTTACAATCTAAGGTCCCTAACTCACATACTTACACAGTAGGGCCGGTTTTTCTTTCATACGGGATCCAAATGACCTACCAGCATGTCTATTGGAGTGTGGGAGGAAACCGGTGGTCCCGGAGGAAACCCGCGCAGCCACAGGGAGAACATGCAAACTCCAGGCAGGTAGCGTCTTGGTTGGGATTGGAACCAGCGACCCTCTTGCTGCCAGGGGAAATTGCTGACCGCTACACCACTGTTCTTCTTCCGCTCCCCCCCTCCCCTCTTCCTCCCTCCCTCCCTCAGCCAACCCCCCATCCCCACACCCCCACCCCCCCCCCCCCCTCTTCTTCCTCTTAGTCCACACCCCACCCCCCTCCCTCCCATCTCTTCCTCCGCGCGAGCGAACGGCAATGCGGGAGCGAAGGGGCGCCTCCGGGCGGTCGCCGGGGTTGTTGACGGGGCATGTTTTTAAACGTCTCCTTTTCGGGGTACGGAGGCTCGGGGAGGAAACACGGACCGCCCTGCAGGCGGCGGGATGCCGCGGTTACCGCGCACGCATCCAGCTGGCAAAGAGTCAATGGATTGAGCTTGACCCCAGTGCAAATGTGGTGTGTCAATCTGACCCTTTTCCACCAAAAAGCGGACGGTTCAATGAACGTCAACACACGCCATGGCGGAAAGATGACTCTGCCCACCAGGAGCTGCACGAGCTTGACTCAAGGGCAAACTATGGGTGTACAGAAAATGTGAGGGGCCAAAAATGTCATCACCAAAAACAGTCTGCAGGCATGTTCCCCATGTCCTGAAACGCCTCCCTGCACTGCATCCTGGGAGTTTTTTTTTTTTCAAAAGTGGGGTTTGTGCTCTTTCTTTTCTTTTCTTTATATATATATATATATATATATATATAGCGCTGTCAATTTACGCAGCGCTTTACATATACATTGTACATTCACATCATGTCCCTACCCTCAAGGAGCTTACAATCTAAGGTCCCTAACTCACATACTTACACAGTAGGGCCGGTTTTTCTTTCATACGGGATCCAAATGACCTACCAGCATGTCTATTGGAGTGTGGGAGGAAACCGGTGGTCCCGGAGGAAACCCGCGCAGCCACAGGGAGAACATGCAAACTCCAGGCAGGTAGCGTCTTGGTTGGGATTGGAACCAGCGACCCTCTTGCTGCCAGGGGAAATTGCTGACCGCTACACCACTGTTCTTCTTCCGCTCCCCCCCTCCCCTCTTCCTCCCTCCCTCCCTCAGCCAACCCCCCATCCCCACACCCCCACCCCCCCCCCCCCCTCTCTTCTTCCTCTTAGTCCACACCCCACCCCCCTCCCTCCCATCTCTTCCTCCGCGCGAGCGAACGGCAATGCGGGAGCGAAGGGGCGCCTCCGGGCGGTCGCCGGGGTTGTTGACGGGGCATGTTTTTAAACGTCTCCTTTTCGGGGTACGGAGGCTCGGGGAGGAAACACGGACCGCCCTGCAGGCGGCGGGATGCCGCGGTTACCGCGCACGCATCCAGCTGGCAAAGAGTCAATGGATTGAGCTTGACCCCAGTGCAAATGTGGTGTGTCAATCTGACCCTTTTCCACCAAAAAGCGGACGGTTCAATGAACGTCAACACACGCCATGGCGGAAAGATGACTCTGCCCACCAGGAGCTGCACGAGCTTGACTCAAGGGCAAACTATGGGTGTACAGAAAATGTGAGGGGCCAAAAATGTCATCACCAAAAACAGTCTGCAGGCATGTTCCCCATGTCCTGAAACGCCTCCCTGCACTGCATCCTGGGAGTTTTTTTTTTTTCAAAAGTGGGGTTTGTGCTCTTTCTTTTCTTTTCTTTATATATATATATATATATATATATATAGCGCTGTCAATTTACGCAGCGCTTTACATATACATTGTACATTCACATCATGTCCCTACCCTCAAGGAGCTTACAATCTAAGGTCCCTAACTCACATACTTACACAGTAGGGCCGGTTTTTCTTTCATACGGGATCCAAATGACCTACCAGCATGTCTATTGGAGTGTGGGAGGAAACCGGTGGTCCCGGAGGAAACCCGCGCAGCCACAGGGAGAACATGCAAACTCCAGGCAGGTAGCGTCTTGGTTGGGATTGGAACCAGCGACCCTCTTGCTGCCAGGGGAAATTGCTGACCGCTACACCACTGTTCTTCTTCCGCTCCCCCCCTCCCCTCTTCCTCCCTCCCTCCCTCAGCCAACCCCCCATCCCCACACCCCCACCCCCCCCCCCCCCTCTCTTCTTCCTCTTAGTCCACACCCCACCCCCCTCCCTCCCATCTCTTCCTCCGCGCGAGCGAACGGCAATGCGGGAGCGAAGGGGCGCCTCCGGGCGGTCGCCGGGGTTGTTGACGGGGCATGTTTTTAAACGTCTCCTTTTCGGGGTACGGAGGCTCGGGGAGGAAACACGGACCGCCCTGCAGGCGGCGGGATGCCGCGGTTACCGCGCACGCATCCAGCTGGCAAAGAGTCAATGGATTGAGCTTGACCCCAGTGCAAATGTGGTGTGTCAATCTGACCCTTTTCCACCAAAAAGCGGACGGTTCAATGAACGTCAACACACGCCATGGCGGAAAGATGACTCTGCCCACCAGGAGCTGCACGAGCTTGACTCAAGGGCAAACTATGGGTGTACAGAAAATGTGAGGGGCCAAAAATGTCATCACCAAAAACAGTCTGCAGGCATGTTCCCCATGTCCTGAAACGCCTCCCTGCACTGCATCCTGGGAGTTTTTTTTTTTTCAAAAGTGGGGTTTGTGCTCTTTCTTTTCTTTTCTTTATATATATATATATATATATATATATAGCGCTGTCAATTTACGCAGCGCTTTACATATACATTGTACATTCACATCATGTCCCTACCCTCAAGGAGCTTACAATCTAAGGTCCCTAACTCACATACTTACACAGTAGGGCCGGTTTTTCTTTCATACGGGATCCAAATGACCTACCAGCATGTCTATTGGAGTGTGGGAGGAAACCGGTGGTCCCGGAGGAAACCCGCGCAGCCACAGGGAGAACATGCAAACTCCAGGCAGGGAGCGTCTTGGTTGGGATTGGAACCAGCGACCCTCTTGCTGCCAGGGGAAATTGCTGACCGCTACACCACTGTTCTTCTTCCGCTCCCCCCCTCCCCTCTTCCTCCCTCCCTCCCTCAGCCAACCCCCCATCCCCACACCCCCACCCCCCCCCCCCCCTCTCTTCTTCCTCTTAGTCCACACCCCACCCCCCTCCCTCCCATCTCTTCCTCCGCGCGAGCGAACGGCAATGCGGGAGCGAAGGGGCGCCTCCGGGCGGTCGCCGGGGTTGTTGACGGGGCATGTTTTTAAACGTCTCCTTTTCGGGGTACGGAGGCTCGGGGAGGAAACACGGACCGCCCTGCAGGCGGCGGGATGCCGCGGTTACCGCGCACGCATCCAGCTGGCAAAGAGTCAATGGATTGAGCTTGACCCCAGTGCAAATGTGGTGTGTCAATCTGACCCTTTTCCACCAAAAAGCGGACGGTTCAATGAACGTCAACACACGCCATGGCGGAAAGATGACTCTGCCCACCAGGAGCTGCACGAGCTTGACTCAAGGGCAAACTATGGGTGTACAGAAAATGTGAGGGGCCAAAAATGTCATCACCAAAAACAGTCTGCAGGCATGTTCCCCATGTCCTGAAACGCCTCCCTGCACTGCATCCTGGGAGTTTTTTTTTTTTCAAAAGTGGGGTTTGTGCTCTTTCTTTTCTTTTCTTTATATATATATATATATATATATATATAGCGCTGTCAATTTACGCAGCGCTTTACATATACATTGTACATTCACATCATGTCCCTACCCTCAAGGAGCTTACAATCTAAGGTCCCTAACTCACATACTTACACAGTAGGGCCGGTTTTTCTTTCATACGGGATCCAAATGACCTACCAGCATGTCTATTGGAGTGTGGGAGGAAACCGGTGGTCCCGGAGGAAACCCGCGCAGCCACAGGGAGAACATGCAAACTCCAGGCAGGTAGCGTCTTGGTTGGGATTGGAACCAGCGACCCTCTTGCTGCCAGGGGAAATTGCTGACCGCTACACCACTGTTCTTCTTCCGCTCCCCCCCTCCCCTCTTCCTCCCTCCCTCCCTCAGCCAACCCCCCATCCCCACACCCCCACCCCCCCCCCCCCCCTCTTCTTCCTCTTAGTCCACACCCCACCCCCCTCCCTCCCATCTCTTCCTCCGCGCGAGCGAACGGCAATGCGGGAGCGAAGGGGCGCCTCCGGGCGGTCGCCGGGGTTGTTGACGGGGCATGTTTTTAAACGTCTCCTTTTCGGGGTACGGAGGCTCGGGGAGGAAACACGGACCGCCCTGCAGGCGGCGGGATGCCGCGGTTACCGCGCACGCATCCAGCTGGCAAAGAGTCAATGGATTGAGCTTGACCCCAGTGCAAATGTGGTGTGTCAATCTGACCCTTTTCCACCAAAAAGCGGACGGTTCAATGAACGTCAACACACGCCATGGCGGAAAGATGACTCTGCCCACCAGGAGCTGCACGAGCTTGACTCAAGGGCAAACTATGGGTGTACAGAAAATGTGAGGGGCCAAAAATGTCATCACCAAAAACAGTCTGCAGGCATGTTCCCCATGTCCTGAAACGCCTCCCTGCACTGCATCCTGGGAGTTTTTTTTTTTTCAAAAGTGGGGTTTGTGCTCTTTCTTTTCTTTTCTTTATATATATATATATATATATATATATAGCGCTGTCAATTTACGCAGCGCTTTACATATACATTGTACATTCACATCATGTCCCTACCCTCAAGGAGCTTACAATCTAAGGTCCCTAACTCACATACTTACACAGTAGGGCCGGTTTTTCTTTCATACGGGATCCAAATGACCTACCAGCATGTCTATTGGAGTGTGGGAGGAAACCGGTGGTCCCGGAGGAAACCCGCGCAGCCACAGGGAGAACATGCAAACTCCAGGCAGGTAGCGTCTTGGTTGGGATTGGAACCAGCGACCCTCTTGCTGCCAGGGGAAATTGCTGACCGCTACACCACTGTTCTTCTTCCGCTCCCCCCCTCCCCTCTTCCTCCCTCCCTCCCTCAGCCAACCCCCCATCCCCACACCCCCACCCCCCCCCCCCCCTCTCTTCTTCCTCTTAGTCCACACCCCACCCCCCTCCCTCCCATCTCTTCCTCCGCGCGAGCGAACGGCAATGCGGGAGCGAAGGGGCGCCTCCGGGCGGTCGCCGGGGTTGTTGACGGGGCATGTTTTTAAACGTCTCCTTTTCGGGGTACGGAGGCTCGGGGAGGAAACACGGACCGCCCTGCAGGCGGCGGGATGCCGCGGTTACCGCGCACGCATCCAGCTGGCAAAGAGTCAATGGATTGAGCTTGACCCCAGTGCAAATGTGGTGTGTCAATCTGACCCTTTTCCACCAAAAAGCGGACGGTTCAATGAACGTCAACACACGCCATGGCGGAAAGATGACTCTGCCCACCAGGAGCTGCACGAGCTTGACTCAAGGGCAAACTATGGGTGTACAGAAAATGTGAGGGGCCAAAAATGTCATCACCAAAAACAGTCTGCAGGCATGTTCCCCATGTCCTGAAACGCCTCCCTGCACTGCATCCTGGGAGTTTTTTTTTTTTCAAAAGTGGGGTTTGTGCTCTTTCTTTTCTTTTCTTTATATATATATATATATATATATATATAGCGCTGTCAATTTACGCAGCGCTTTACATATACATTGTACATTCACATCATGTCCCTACCCTCAAGGAGCTTACAATCTAAGGTCCCTAACTCACATACTTACACAGTAGGGCCGGTTTTTCTTTCATACGGGATCCAAATGACCTACCAGCATGTCTATTGGAGTGTGGGAGGAAACCGGTGGTCCCGGAGGAAACCCGCGCAGCCACAGGGAGAACATGCAAACTCCAGGCAGGTAGCGTCTTGGTTGGGATTGGAACCAGCGACCCTCTTGCTGCCAGGGGAAATTGCTGACCGCTACACCACTGTTCTTCTTCCGCTCCCCCCCTCCCCTCTTCCTCCCTCCCTCCCTCAGCCAACCCCCCATCCCCACACCCCCACCCCCCCCCCCCCCTCTCTTCTTCCTCTTAGTCCACACCCCACCCCCCTCCCTCCCATCTCTTCCTCCGCGCGAGCGAACGGCAATGCGGGAGCGAAGGGGCGCCTCCGGGCGGTCGCCGGGGTTGTTGACGGGGCATGTTTTTAAACGTCTCCTTTTCGGGGTACGGAGGCTCGGGGAGGAAACACGGACCGCCCTGCAGGCGGCGGGATGCCGCGGTTACCGCGCACGCATCCAGCTGGCAAAGAGTCAATGGATTGAGCTTGACCCCAGTGCAAATGTGGTGTGTCAATCTGACCCTTTTCCACCAAAAAGCGGACGGTTCAATGAACGTCAACACACGCCATGGCGGAAAGATGACTCTGCCCACCAGGAGCTGCACGAGCTTGACTCAAGGGCAAACTATGGGTGTACAGAAAATGTGAGGGGCCAAAAATGTCATCACCAAAAACAGTCTGCAGGCATGTTCCCCATGTCCTGAAACGCCTCCCTGCACTGCATCCTGGGAGTTTTTTTTTTTTCAAAAGTGGGGTTTGTGCTCTTTCTTTTCTTTTCTTTATATATATATATATATATATATATATAGCGCTGTCAATTTACGCAGCGCTTTACATATACATTGTACATTCACATCATGTCCCTACCCTCAAGGAGCTTACAATCTAAGGTCCCTAACTCACATACTTACACAGTAGGGCCGGTTTTTCTTTCATACGGGATCCAAATGACCTACCAGCATGTCTATTGGAGTGTGGGAGGAAACCGGTGGTCCCGGAGGAAACCCGCGCAGCCACAGGGAGAACATGCAAACTCCAGGCAGGTAGCGTCTTGGTTGGGATTGGAACCAGCGACCCTCTTGCTGCCAGGGGAAATTGCTGACCGCTACACCACTGTTCTTCTTCCGCTCCCCCCCTCCCCTCTTCCTCCCTCCCTCCCTCAGCCAACCCCCCATCCCCACACCCCCACCCCCCCCCCCCCCTCTCTTCTTCCTCTTAGTCCACACCCCACCCCCCTCCCTCCCATCTCTTCCTCCGCGCGAGCGAACGGCAATGCGGGAGCGAAGGGGCGCCTCCGGGCGGTCGCCGGGGTTGTTGACGGGGCATGTTTTTAAACGTCTCCTTTTCGGGGTACGGAGGCTCGGGGAGGAAACACGGACCGCCCTGCAGGCGGCGGGATGCCGCGGTTACCGCGCACGCATCCAGCTGGCAAAGAGTCAATGGATTGAGCTTGACCCCAGTGCAAATGTGGTGTGTCAATCTGACCCTTTTCCACCAAAAAGCGGACGGTTCAATGAACGTCAACACACGCCATGGCGGAAAGATGACTCTGCCCACCAGGAGCTGCACGAGCTTGACTCAAGGGCAAACTATGGGTGTACAGAAAATGTGAGGGGCCAAAAATGTCATCACCAAAAACAGTCTGCAGGCATGTTCCCCATGTCCTGAAACGCCTCCCTGCACTGCATCCTGGGAGTTTTTTTTTTTTCAAAAGTGGGGTTTGTGCTCTTTCTTTTCTTTTCTTTATATATATATATATATATATATATATATAGCGCTGTCAATTTACGCAGCGCTTTACATATACATTGTACATTCACATCATGTCCCTACCCTCAAGGAGCTTACAATCTAAGGTCCCTAACTCACATACTTACACAGTAGGGCCGGTTTTTCTTTCATACGGGATCCAAATGACCTACCAGCATGTCTATTGGAGTGTGGGAGGAAACCGGTGGTCCCGGAGGAAACCCGCGCAGCCACAGGGAGAACATGCAAACTCCAGGCAGGTAGCGTCTTGGTTGGGATTGGAACCAGCGACCCTCTTGCTGCCAGGGGAAATTGCTGACCGCTACACCACTGTTCTTCTTCCGCTCCCCCCCTCCCCTCTTCCTCCCTCCCTCCCTCAGCCAACCCCCCATCCCCACACCCCCACCCCCCCCCCCCCCTCTCTTCTTCCTCTTAGTCCACACCCCACCCCCCTCCCTCCCATCTCTTCCTCCGCGCGAGCGAACGGCAATGCGGGAGCGAAGGGGCGCCTCCGGGCGGTCGCCGGGGTTGTTGACGGGGCATGTTTTTAAACGTCTCCTTTTCGGGGTACGGAGGCTCGGGGAGGAAACACGGACCGCCCTGCAGGCGGCGGGATGCCGCGGTTACCGCGCACGCATCCAGCTGGCAAAGAGTCAATGGATTGAGCTTGACCCCAGTGCAAATGTGGTGTGTCAATCTGACCCTTTTCCACCAAAAAGCGGACGGTTCAATGAACGTCAACACACGCCATGGCGGAAAGATGACTCTGCCCACCAGGAGCTGCACGAGCTTGACTCAAGGGCAAACTATGGGTGTACAGAAAATGTGAGGGGCCAAAAATGTCATCACCAAAAACAGTCTGCAGGCATGTTCCCCATGTCCTGAAACGCCTCCCTGCACTGCATCCTGGGAGTTTTTTTTTTTTCAAAAGTGGGGTTTGTGCTCTTTCTTTTCTTTTCTTTATATATATATATATATATATATATATATAGCGCTGTCAATTTACGCAGCGCTTTACATATACATTGTACATTCACATCATGTCCCTACCCTCAAGGAGCTTACAATCTAAGGTCCCTAACTCACATACTTACACAGTAGGGCCGGTTTTTCTTTCATACGGGATCCAAATGACCTACCAGCATGTCTATTGGAGTGTGGGAGGAAACCGGTGGTCCCGGAGGAAACCCGCGCAGCCACAGGGAGAACATGCAAACTCCAGGCAGGTAGCGTCTTGGTTGGGATTGGAACCAGCGACCCTCTTGCTGCCAGGGGAAATTGCTGACCGCTACACCACTGTTCTTCTTCCGCTCCCCCCCTCCCCTCTTCCTCCCTCCCTCCCTCAGCCAACCCCCCATCCCCACACCCCCACCCCCCCCCCCCCCTCTCTTCTTCCTCTTAGTCCACACCCCACCCCCCTCCCTCCCATCTCTTCCTCCGCGCGAGCGAACGGCAATGCGGGAGCGAAGGGGCGCCTCCGGGCGGTCGCCGGGGTTGTTGACGGGGCATGTTTTTAAACGTCTCCTTTTCGGGGTACGGAGGCTCGGGGAGGAAACACGGACCGCCCTGCAGGCGGCGGGATGCCGCGGTTACCGCGCACGCATCCAGCTGGCAAAGAGTCAATGGATTGAGCTTGACCCCAGTGCAAATGTGGTGTGTCAATCTGACCCTTTTCCACCAAAAAGCGGACGGTTCAATGAACGTCAACACACGCCATGGCGGAAAGATGACTCTGCCCACCAGGAGCTGCACGAGCTTGACTCAAGGGCAAACTATGGGTGTACAGAAAATGTGAGGGGCCAAAAATGTCATCACCAAAAACAGTCTGCAGGCATGTTCCCCATGTCCTGAAACGCCTCCCTGCACTGCATCCTGGGAGTTTTTTTTTTTTCAAAAGTGGGGTTTGTGCTCTTTCTTTTCTTTTCTTTATATATATATATATATATATATATATAGCGCTGTCAATTTACGCAGCGCTTTACATATACATTGTACATTCACATCATGTCCCTACCCTCAAGGAGCTTACAATCTAAGGTCCCTAACTCACATACTTACACAGTAGGGCCGGTTTTTCTTTCATACGGGATCCAAATGACCTACCAGCATGTCTATTGGAGTGTGGGAGGAAACCGGTGGTCCCGGAGGAAACCCGCGCAGCCACAGGGAGAACATGCAAACTCCAGGCAGGTAGCGTCTTGGTTGGGATTGGAACCAGCGACCCTCTTGCTGCCAGGGGAAATTGCTGACCGCTACACCACTGTTCTTCTTCCGCTCCCCCCCTCCCCTCTTCCTCCCTCCCTCCCTCAGCCAACCCCCCATCCCCACACCCCCACCCCCCCCCCCCCCTCTCTTCTTCCTCTTAGTCCACACCCCACCCCCCTCCCTCCCATCTCTTCCTCCGCGCGAGCGAACGGCAATGCGGGAGCGAAGGGGCGCCTCCGGGCGGTCGCCGGGGTTGTTGACGGGGCATGTTTTTAAACGTCTCCTTTTCGGGGTACGGAGGCTCGGGGAGGAAACACGGACCGCCCTGCAGGCGGCGGGATGCCGCGGTTACCGCGCACGCATCCAGCTGGCAAAGAGTCAATGGATTGAGCTTGACCCCAGTGCAAATGTGGTGTGTCAATCTGACCCTTTTCCACCAAAAAGCGGACGGTTCAATGAACGTCAACACACGCCATGGCGGAAAGATGACTCTGCCCACCAGGAGCTGCACGAGCTTGACTCAAGGGCAAACTATGGGTGTACAGAAAATGTGAGGGGCCAAAAATGTCATCACCAAAAACAGTCTGCAGGCATGTTCCCCATGTCCTGAAACGCCTCCCTGTGCACTGCATCCTGGGAGTTTTTTTTTTTTCAAAAGTGGGGTTTGTGCTCTTTCTTTTCTTTTCTTTATATATATATATATATATATATATATAGCGCTGTCAATTTACGCAGCGCTTTACATATACATTGTACATTCACATCATGTCCCTACCCTCAAGGAGCTTACAATCTAAGGTCCCTAACTCACATACTTACACAGTAGGGCCGGTTTTTCTTTCATACGGGATCCAAATGACCTACCAGCATGTCTATTGGAGTGTGGGAGGAAACCGGTGGTCCCGGAGGAAACCCGCGCAGCCACAGGGAGAACATGCAAACTCCAGGCAGGTAGCGTCTTGGTTGGGATTGGAACCAGCGACCCTCTTGCTGCCAGGGGAAATTGCTGACCGCTACACCACTGTTCTTCTTCCGCTCCCCCCCTCCCCTCTTCCTCCCTCCCTCCCTCAGCCAACCCCCCATCCCCACACCCCCACCCCCCCCCCCCCCTCTCTTCTTCCTCTTAGTCCACACCCCACCCCCCTCCCTCCCATCTCTTCCTCCGCGCGAGCGAACGGCAATGCGGGAGCGAAGGGGCGCCTCCGGGCGGTCGCCGGGGTTGTTGACGGGGCATGTTTTTAAACGTCTCCTTTTCGGGGTACGGAGGCTCGGGGAGGAAACACGGACCGCCCTGCAGGCGGCGGGATGCCGCGGTTACCGCGCACGCATCCAGCTGGCAAAGAGTCAATGGATTGAGCTTGACCCCAGTGCAAATGTGGTGTGTCAATCTGACCCTTTTCCACCAAAAAGCGGACGGTTCAATGAACGTCAACACACGCCATGGCGGAAAGATGACTCTGCCCACCAGGAGCTGCACGAGCTTGACTCAAGGGCAAACTATGGGTGTACAGAAAATGTGAGGGGCCAAAAATGTCATCACCAAAAACAGTCTGCAGGCATGTTCCCCATGTCCTGAAACGCCTCCCTGCACTGCATCCTGGGAGTTTTTTTTTTTTCAAAAGTGGGGTTTGTGCTCTTTCTTTTCTTTTCTTTATATATATATATATATATATATATATAGCGCTGTCAATTTACGCAGCGCTTTACATATACATTGTACATTCACATCATGTCCCTACCCTCAAGGAGCTTACAATCTAAGGTCCCTAACTCACATACTTACACAGTAGGGCCGGTTTTTCTTTCATACGGGATCCAAATGACCTACCAGCATGTCTATTGGAGTGTGGGAGGAAACCGGTGGTCCCGGAGGAAACCCGCGCAGCCACAGGGAGAACATGCAAACTCCAGGCAGGTAGCGTCTTGGTTGGGATTGGAACCAGCGACCCTCTTGCTGCCAGGGGAAATTGCTGACCGCTACACCACTGTTCTTCTTCCGCTCCCCCCCTCCCCTCTTCCTCCCTCCCTCCCTCAGCCAACCCCCCATCCCCACACCCCCACCCCCCCCCCCCCCTCTCTTCTTCCTCTTAGTCCACACCCCACCCCCCTCCCTCCCATCTCTTCCTCCGCGCGAGCGAACGGCAATGCGGGAGCGAAGGGGCGCCTCCGGGCGGTCGCCGGGGTTGTTGACGGGGCATGTTTTTAAACGTCTCCTTTTCGGGGTACGGAGGCTCGGGGAGGAAACACGGACCGCCCTGCAGGCGGCGGGATGCCGCGGTTACCGCGCACGCATCCAGCTGGCAAAGAGTCAATGGATTGAGCTTGACCCCAGTGCAAATGTGGTGTGTCAATCTGACCCTTTTCCACCAAAAAGCGGACGGTTCAATGAACGTCAACACACGCCATGGCGGAAAGATGACTCTGCCCACCAGGAGCTGCACGAGCTTGACTCAAGGGCAAACTATGGGTGTACAGAAAATGTGAGGGGCCAAAAATGTCATCACCAAAAACAGTCTGCAGGCATGTTCCCCATGTCCTGAAACGCCTCCCTGCACTGCATCCTGGGAGTTTTTTTTTTTTCAAAAGTGGGGTTTGTGCTCTTTCTTTTCTTTTCTTTATATATATATATATATATATATATATAGCGCTGTCAATTTACGCAGCGCTTTACATATACATTGTACATTCACATCATGTCCCTACCCTCAAGGAGCTTACAATCTAAGGTCCCTAACTCACATACTTACACAGTAGGGCCGGTTTTTCTTTCATACGGGATCCAAATGACCTACCAGCATGTCTATTGGAGTGTGGGAGGAAACCGGTGGTCCCGGAGGAAACCCGCGCAGCCACAGGGAGAACATGCAAACTCCAGGCAGGTAGCGTCTTGGTTGGGATTGGAACCAGCGACCCTCTTGCTGCCAGGGGAAATTGCTGACCGCTACACCACTGTTCTTCTTCCGCTCCCCCCCTCCCCTCTTCCTCCCTCCCTCCCTCAGCCAACCCCCCATCCCCACACCCCCACCCCCCCCCCCCCCCTCTTCTTCCTCTTAGTCCACACCCCACCCCCCTCCCTCCCATCTCTTCCTCCGCGCGAGCGAACGGCAATGCGGGAGCGAAGGGGCGCCTCCGGGCGGTCGCCGGGGTTGTTGACGGGGCATGTTTTTAAACGTCTCCTTTTCGGGGTACGGAGGCTCGGGGAGGAAACACGGACCGCCCTGCAGGCGGCGGGATGCCGCGGTTACCGCGCACGCATCCAGCTGGCAAAGAGTCAATGGATTGAGCTTGACCCCAGTGCAAATGTGGTGTGTCAATCTGACCCTTTTCCACCAAAAAGCGGACGGTTCAATGAACGTCAACACACGCCATGGCGGAAAGATGACTCTGCCCACCAGGAGCTGCACGAGCTTGACTCAAGGGCAAACTATGGGTGTACAGAAAATGTGAGGGGCCAAAAATGTCATCACCAAAAACAGTCTGCAGGCATGTTCCCCATGTCCTGAAACGCCTCCCTGCACTGCATCCTGGGAGTTTTTTTTTTTTCAAAAGTGGGGTTTGTGCTCTTTCTTTTCTTTTCTTTATATATATATATATATATATATATATAGCGCTGTCAATTTACGCAGCGCTTTACATATACATTGTACATTCACATCATGTCCCTACCCTCAAGGAGCTTACAATCTAAGGTCCCTAACTCACATACTTACACAGTAGGGCCGGTTTTTCTTTCATACGGGATCCAAATGACCTACCAGCATGTCTATTGGAGTGTGGGAGGAAACCGGTGGTCCCGGAGGAAACCCGCGCAGCCACAGGGAGAACATGCAAACTCCAGGCAGGTAGCGTCTTGGTTGGGATTGGAACCAGCGACCCTCTTGCTGCCAGGGGAAATTGCTGACCGCTACACCACTGTTCTTCTTCCGCTCCCCCCCTCCCCTCTTCCTCCCTCCCTCCCTCAGCCAACCCCCCATCCCCACACCCCCACCCCCCCCCCCCCCTCTCTTCTTCCTCTTAGTCCACACCCCACCCCCCTCCCTCCCATCTCTTCCTCCGCGCGAGCGAACGGCAATGCGGGAGCGAAGGGGCGCCTCCGGGCGGTCGCCGGGGTTGTTGACGGGGCATGTTTTTAAACGTCTCCTTTTCGGGGTACGGAGGCTCGGGGAGGAAACACGGACCGCCCTGCAGGCGGCGGGATGCCGCGGTTACCGCGCACGCATCCAGCTGGCAAAGAGTCAATGGATTGAGCTTGACCCCAGTGCAAATGTGGTGTGTCAATCTGACCCTTTTCCACCAAAAAGCGGACGGTTCAATGAACGTCAACACACGCCATGGCGGAAAGATGACTCTGCCCACCAGGAGCTGCACGAGCTTGACTCAAGGGCAAACTATGGGTGTACAGAAAATGTGAGGGGCCAAAAATGTCATCACCAAAAACAGTCTGCAGGCATGTTCCCCATGTCCTGAAACGCCTCCCTGCACTGCATCCTGGGAGTTTTTTTTTTTTCAAAAGTGGGGTTTGTGCTCTTTCTTTTCTTTTCTTTATATATATATATATATATATATATATAGCGCTGTCAATTTACGCAGCGCTTTACATATACATTGTACATTCACATCATGTCCCTACCCTCAAGGAGCTTACAATCTAAGGTCCCTAACTCACATACTTACACAGTAGGGCCGGTTTTTCTTTCATACGGGATCCAAATGACCTACCAGCATGTCTATTGGAGTGTGGGAGGAAACCGGTGGTCCCGGAGGAAACCCGCGCAGCCACAGGGAGAACATGCAAACTCCAGGCAGGTAGCGTCTTGGTTGGGATTGGAACCAGCGACCCTCTTGCTGCCAGGGGAAATTGCTGACCGCTACACCACTGTTCTTCTTCCGCTCCCCCCCTCCCCTCTTCCTCCCTCCCTCCCTCAGCCAACCCCCCATCCCCACACCCCCACCCCCCCCCCCCCCTCTCTTCTTCCTCTTAGTCCACACCCCACCCCCCTCCCTCCCATCTCTTCCTCCGCGCGAGCGAACGGCAATGCGGGAGCGAAGGGGCGCCTCCGGGCGGTCGCCGGGGTTGTTGACGGGGCATGTTTTTAAACGTCTCCTTTTCGGGGTACGGAGGCTCGGGGAGGAAACACGGACCGCCCTGCAGGCGGCGGGATGCCGCGGTTACCGCGCACGCATCCAGCTGGCAAAGAGTCAATGGATTGAGCTTGACCCCAGTGCAAATGTGGTGTGTCAATCTGACCCTTTTCCACCAAAAAGCGGACGGTTCAATGAACGTCAACACACGCCATGGCGGAAAGATGACTCTGCCCACCAGGAGCTGCACGAGCTTGACTCAAGGGCAAACTATGGGTGTACAGAAAATGTGAGGGGCCAAAAATGTCATCACCAAAAACAGTCTGCAGGCATGTTCCCCATGTCCTGAAACGCCTCCCTGCACTGCATCCTGGGAGTTTTTTTTTTTTCAAAAGTGGGGTTTGTGCTCTTTCTTTTCTTTTCTTTATATATATATATATATATATATATATAGCGCTGTCAATTTACGCAGCGCTTTACATATACATTGTACATTCACATCATGTCCCTACCCTCAAGGAGCTTACAATCTAAGGTCCCTAACTCACATACTTACACAGTAGGGCCGGTTTTTCTTTCATACGGGATCCAAATGACCTACCAGCATGTCTATTGGAGTGTGGGAGGAAACCGGTGGTCCCGGAGGAAACCCGCGCAGCCACAGGGAGAACATGCAAACTCCAGGCAGGTAGCGTCTTGGTTGGGATTGGAACCAGCGACCCTCTTGCTGCCAGGGGAAATTGCTGACCGCTACACCACTGTTCTTCTTCCGCTCCCCCCCTCCCCTCTTCCTCCCTCCCTCCCTCAGCCAACCCCCCATCCCCACACCCCCACCCCCCCCCCCCCCTCTCTTCTTCCTCTTAGTCCACACCCCACCCCCCTCCCTCCCATCTCTTCCTCCGCGCGAGCGAACGGCAATGCGGGAGCGAAGGGGCGCCTCCGGGCGGTCGCCGGGGTTGTTGACGGGGCATGTTTTTAAACGTCTCCTTTTCGGGGTACGGAGGCTCGGGGAGGAAACACGGACCGCCCTGCAGGCGGCGGGATGCCGCGGTTACCGCGCACGCATCCAGCTGGCAAAGAGTCAATGGATTGAGCTTGACCCCAGTGCAAATGTGGTGTGTCAATCTGACCCTTTTCCACCAAAAAGCGGACGGTTCAATGAACGTCAACACACGCCATGGCGGAAAGATGACTCTGCCCACCAGGAGCTGCACGAGCTTGACTCAAGGGCAAACTATGGGTGTACAGAAAATGTGAGGGGCCAAAAATGTCATCACCAAAAACAGTCTGCAGGCATGTTCCCCATGTCCTGAAACGCCTCCCTGCACTGCATCCTGGGAGTTTTTTTTTTTTCAAAAGTGGGGTTTGTGCTCTTTCTTTTCTTTTCTTTATATATATATATATATATATATATATAGCGCTGTCAATTTACGCAGCGCTTTACATATACATTGTACATTCACATCATGTCCCTACCCTCAAGGAGCTTACAATCTAAGGTCCCTAACTCACATACTTACACAGTAGGGCCGGTTTTTCTTTCATACGGGATCCAAATGACCTACCAGCATGTCTATTGGAGTGTGGGAGGAAACCGGTGGTCCCGGAGGAAACCCGCGCAGCCACAGGGAGAACATGCAAACTCCAGGCAGGTAGCGTCTTGGTTGGGATTGGAACCAGCGACCCTCTTGCTGCCAGGGGAAATTGCTGACCGCTACACCACTGTTCTTCTTCCGCTCCCCCCCTCCCCTCTTCCTCCCTCCCTCCCTCAGCCAACCCCCCATCCCCACACCCCCACCCCCCCCCCCCCCTCTCTTCTTCCTCTTAGTCCACACCCCACCCCCCTCCCTCCCATCTCTTCCTCCGCGCGAGCGAACGGCAATGCGGGAGCGAAGGGGCGCCTCCGGGCGGTCGCCGGGGTTGTTGACGGGGCATGTTTTTAAACGTCTCCTTTTCGGGGTACGGAGGCTCGGGGAGGAAACACGGACCGCCCTGCAGGCGGCGGGATGCCGCGGTTACCGCGCACGCATCCAGCTGGCAAAGAGTCAATGGATTGAGCTTGACCCCAGTGCAAATGTGGTGTGTCAATCTGACCCTTTTCCACCAAAAAGCGGACGGTTCAATGAACGTCAACACACGCCATGGCGGAAAGATGACTCTGCCCACCAGGAGCTGCACGAGCTTGACTCAAGGGCAAACTATGGGTGTACAGAAAATGTGAGGGGCCAAAAATGTCATCACCAAAAACAGTCTGCAGGCATGTTCCCCATGTCCTGAAACGCCTCCCTGCACTGCATCCTGGGAGTTTTTTTTTTTTCAAAAGTGGGGTTTGTGCTCTTTCTTTTCTTTTCTTATATATATATATATATATATATATATATAGCGCTGTCAATTTACGCAGCGCTTTACATATACATTGTACATTCACATCATGTCCCTACCCTCAAGGAGCTTACAATCTAAGGTCCCTAACTCACATACTTACACAGTAGGGCCGGTTTTTCTTTCATACGGGATCCAAATGACCTACCAGCATGTCTATTGGAGTGTGGGAGGAAACCGGTGGTCCCGGAGGAAACCCGCGCAGCCACAGGGAGAACATGCAAACTCCAGGCAGGTAGCGTCTTGGTTGGGATTGGAACCAGCGACCCTCTTGCTGCCAGGGGAAATTGCTGACCGCTACACCACTGTTCTTCTTCCGCTCCCCCCCTCCCCTCTTCCTCCCTCCCTCCCTCAGCCAACCCCCCATCCCCACACCCCCACCCCCCCCCCCCCCTCTCTTCTTCCTCTTAGTCCACACCCCACCCCCCTCCCTCCCATCTCTTCCTCCGCGCGAGCGAACGGCAATGCGGGAGCGAAGGGGCGCCTCCGGGCGGTCGCCGGGGTTGTTGACGGGGCATGTTTTTAAACGTCTCCTTTTCGGGGTACGGAGGCTCGGGGAGGAAACACGGACCGCCCTGCAGGCGGCGGGATGCCGCGGTTACCGCGCACGCATCCAGCTGGCAAAGAGTCAATGGATTGAGCTTGACCCCAGTGCAAATGTGGTGTGTCAATCTGACCCTTTTCCACCAAAAAGCGGACGGTTCAATGAACGTCAACACACGCCATGGCGGAAAGATGACTCTGCCCACCAGGAGCTGCACGAGCTTGACTCAAGGGCAAACTATGGGTGTACAGAAAATGTGAGGGGCCAAAAATGTCATCACCAAAAACAGTCTGCAGGCATGTTCCCCATGTCCTGAAACGCCTCCCTGCACTGCATCCTGGGAGTTTTTTTTTTTTCAAAAGTGGGGTTTGTGCTCTTTCTTTTCTTTTCTTATATATATATATATATATATATATATATAGCGCTGTCAATTTACGCAGCGCTTTACATATACATTGTACATTCACATCATGTCCCTACCCTCAAGGAGCTTACAATCTAAGGTCCCTAACTCACATACTTACACAGTAGGGCCGGTTTTTCTTTCATACGGGATCCAAATGACCTACCAGCATGTCTATTGGAGTGTGGGAGGAAACCGGTGGTCCCGGAGGAAACCCGCGCAGCCACAGGGAGAACATGCAAACTCCAGGCAGGTAGCGTCTTGGTTGGGATTGGAACCAGCGACCCTCTTGCTGCCAGGGGAAATTGCTGACCGCTACACCACTGTTCTTCTTCCGCTCCCCCCCTCCCCTCTTCCTCCCTCCCTCCCTCAGCCAACCCCCCATCCCCACACCCCCACCCCCCCCCCCCCCTCTCTTCTTCCTCTTAGTCCACACCCCACCCCCCTCCCTCCCATCTCTTCCTCCGCGCGAGCGAACGGCAATGCGGGAGCGAAGGGGCGCCTCCGGGCGGTCGCCGGGGTTGTTGACGGGGCATGTTTTTAAACGTCTCCTTTTCGGGGTACGGAGGCTCGGGGAGGAAACACGGACCGCCCTGCAGGCGGCGGGATGCCGCGGTTACCGCGCACGCATCCAGCTGGCAAAGAGTCAATGGATTGAGCTTGACCCCAGTGCAAATGTGGTGTGTCAATCTGACCCTTTTCCACCAAAAAGCGGACGGTTCAATGAACGTCAACACACGCCATGGCGGAAAGATGACTCTGCCCACCAGGAGCTGCACGAGCTTGACTCAAGGGCAAACTATGGGTGTACAGAAAATGTGAGGGGCCAAAAATGTCATCACCAAAAACAGTCTGCAGGCATGTTCCCCATGTCCTGAAACGCCTCCCTGCACTGCATCCTGGGAGTTTTTTTTTTTTCAAAAGTGGGGTTTGTGCTCTTTCTTTTCTTTTCTTTATATATATATATATATATATATATATATAGCGCTGTCAATTTACGCAGCGCTTTACATATACATTGTACATTCACATCATGTCCCTACCCTCAAGGAGCTTACAATCTAAGGTCCCTAACTCACATACTTACACAGTAGGGCCGGTTTTTCTTTCATACGGGATCCAAATGACCTACCAGCATGTCTATTGGAGTGTGGGAGGAAACCGGTGGTCCCGGAGGAAACCCGCGCAGCCACAGGGAGAACATGCAAACTCCAGGCAGGTAGCGTCTTGGTTGGGATTGGAACCAGCGACCCTCTTGCTGCCAGGGGAAATTGCTGACCGCTACACCACTGTTCTTCTTCCGCTCCCCCCCTCCCCTCTTCCTCCCTCCCTCCCTCAGCCAACCCCCCATCCCCACACCCCCACCCCCCCCCCCCCCTCTCTTCTTCCTCTTAGTCCACACCCCACCCCCCTCCCTCCCATCTCTTCCTCCGCGCGAGCGAACGGCAATGCGGGAGCGAAGGGGCGCCTCCGGGCGGTCGCCGGGGTTGTTGACGGGGCATGTTTTTAAACGTCTCCTTTTCGGGGTACGGAGGCTCGGGGAGGAAACACGGACCGCCCTGCAGGCGGCGGGATGCCGCGGTTACCGCGCACGCATCCAGCTGGCAAAGAGTCAATGGATTGAGCTTGACCCCAGTGCAAATGTGGTGTGTCAATCTGACCCTTTTCCACCAAAAAGCGGACGGTTCAATGAACGTCAACACACGCCATGGCGGAAAGATGACTCTGCCCACCAGGAGCTGCACGAGCTTGACTCAAGGGCAAACTATGGGTGTACAGAAAATGTGAGGGGCCAAAAATGTCATCACCAAAAACAGTCTGCAGGCATGTTCCCCATGTCCTGAAACGCCTCCCTGCACTGCATCCTGGGAGTTTTTTTTTTTTCAAAAGTGGGGTTTGTGCTCTTTCTTTTCTTTTCTTTATATATATATATATATATATATATATAGCGCTGTCAATTTACGCAGCGCTTTACATATACATTGTACATTCACATCATGTCCCTACCCTCAAGGAGCTTACAATCTAAGGTCCCTAACTCACATACTTACACAGTAGGGCCGGTTTTTCTTTCATACGGGATCCAAATGACCTACCAGCATGTCTATTGGAGTGTGGGAGGAAACCGGTGGTCCCGGAGGAAACCCGCGCAGCCACAGGGAGAACATGCAAACTCCAGGCAGGTAGCGTCTTGGTTGGGATTGGAACCAGCGACCCTCTTGCTGCCAGGGGAAATTGCTGACCGCTACACCACTGTTCTTCTTCCGCTCCCCCCCTCCCCTCTTCCTCCCTCCCTCCCTCAGCCAACCCCCCATCCCCACACCCCCACCCCCCCCCCCCCCTCTCTTCTTCCTCTTAGTCCACACCCCACCCCCCTCCCTCCCATCTCTTCCTCCGCGCGAGCGAACGGCAATGCGGGAGCGAAGGGGCGCCTCCGGGCGGTCGCCGGGGTTGTTGACGGGGCATGTTTTTAAACGTCTCCTTTTCGGGGTACGGAGGCTCGGGGAGGAAACACGGACCGCCCTGCAGGCGGCGGGATGCCGCGGTTACCGCGCACGCATCCAGCTGGCAAAGAGTCAATGGATTGAGCTTGACCCCAGTGCAAATGTGGTGTGTCAATCTGACCCTTTTCCACCAAAAAGCGGACGGTTCAATGAACGTCAACACACGCCATGGCGGAAAGATGACTCTGCCCACCAGGAGCTGCACGAGCTTGACTCAAGGGCAAACTATGGGTGTACAGAAAATGTGAGGGGCCAAAAATGTCATCACCAAAAACAGTCTGCAGGCATGTTCCCCATGTCCTGAAACGCCTCCCTGCACTGCATCCTGGGAGTTTTTTTTTTTTCAAAAGTGGGGTTTGTGCTCTTTCTTTTCTTTTCTTTATATATATATATATATATATATATATAGCGCTGTCAATTTACGCAGCGCTTTACATATACATTGTACATTCACATCATGTCCCTACCCTCAAGGAGCTTACAATCTAAGGTCCCTAACTCACATACTTACACAGTAGGGCCGGTTTTTCTTTCATACGGGATCCAAATGACCTACCAGCATGTCTATTGGAGTGTGGGAGGAAACCGGTGGTCCCGGAGGAAACCCGCGCAGCCACAGGGAGAACATGCAAACTCCAGGCAGGTAGCGTCTTGGTTGGGATTGGAACCAGCGACCCTCTTGCTGCCAGGGGAAATTGCTGACCGCTACACCACTGTTCTTCTTCCGCTCCCCCCCTCCCCTCTTCCTCCCTCCCTCCCTCAGCCAACCCCCCATCCCCACACCCCCACCCCCCCCCCCCCCTCTCTTCTTCCTCTTAGTCCACACCCCACCCCCCTCCCTCCCATCTCTTCCTCCGCGCGAGCGAACGGCAATGCGGGAGCGAAGGGGCGCCTCCGGGCGGTCGCCGGGGTTGTTGACGGGGCATGTTTTTAAACGTCTCCTTTTCGGGGTACGGAGGCTCGGGGAGGAAACACGGACCGCCCTGCAGGCGGCGGGATGCCGCGGTTACCGCGCACGCATCCAGCTGGCAAAGAGTCAATGGATTGAGCTTGACCCCAGTGCAAATGTGGTGTGTCAATCTGACCCTTTTCCACCAAAAAGCGGACGGTTCAATGAACGTCAACACACGCCATGGCGGAAAGATGACTCTGCCCACCAGGAGCTGCACGAGCTTGACTCAAGGGCAAACTATGGGTGTACAGAAAATGTGAGGGGCCAAAAATGTCATCACCAAAAACAGTCTGCAGGCATGTTCCCCATGTCCTGAAACGCCTCCCTGCACTGCATCCTGGGAGTTTTTTTTTTTTCAAAAGTGGGGTTTGTGCTCTTTCTTTTCTTTTCTTTATATATATATATATATATATATATATAGCGCTGTCAATTTACGCAGCGCTTTACATATACATTGTACATTCACATCATGTCCCTACCCTCAAGGAGCTTACAATCTAAGGTCCCTAACTCACATACTTACACAGTAGGGCCGGTTTTTCTTTCATACGGGATCCAAATGACCTACCAGCATGTCTATTGGAGTGTGGGAGGAAACCGGTGGTCCCGGAGGAAACCCGCGCAGCCACAGGGAGAACATGCAAACTCCAGGCAGGTAGCGTCTTGGTTGGGATTGGAACCAGCGACCCTCTTGCTGCCAGGGGAAATTGCTGACCGCTACACCACTGTTCTTCTTCCGCTCCCCCCCTCCCCTCTTCCTCCCTCCCTCCCTCAGCCAACCCCCCATCCCCACACCCCCACCCCCCCCCCCCCCCTCTTCTTCCTCTTAGTCCACACCCCACCCCCCTCCCTCCCATCTCTTCCTCCGCGCGAGCGAACGGCAATGCGGGAGCGAAGGGGCGCCTCCGGGCGGTCGCCGGGGTTGTTGACGGGGCATGTTTTTAAACGTCTCCTTTTCGGGGTACGGAGGCTCGGGGAGGAAACACGGACCGCCCTGCAGGCGGCGGGATGCCGCGGTTACCGCGCACGCATCCAGCTGGCAAAGAGTCAATGGATTGAGCTTGACCCCAGTGCAAATGTGGTGTGTCAATCTGACCCTTTTCCACCAAAAAGCGGACGGTTCAATGAACGTCAACACACGCCATGGCGGAAAGATGACTCTGCCCACCAGGAGCTGCACGAGCTTGACTCAAGGGCAAACTATGGGTGTACAGAAAATGTGAGGGGCCAAAAATGTCATCACCAAAAACAGTCTGCAGGCATGTTCCCCATGTCCTGAAACGCCTCCCTGCACTGCATCCTGGGAGTTTTTTTTTTTTCAAAAGTGGGGTTTGTGCTCTTTCTTTTCTTTTCTTTATATATATATATATATATATATATATAGCGCTGTCAATTTACGCAGCGCTTTACATATACATTGTACATTCACATCATGTCCCTACCCTCAAGGAGCTTACAATCTAAGGTCCCTAACTCACATACTTACACAGTAGGGCCGGTTTTTCTTTCATACGGGATCCAAATGACCTACCAGCATGTCTATTGGAGTGTGGGAGGAAACCGGTGGTCCCGGAGGAAACCCGCGCAGCCACAGGGAGAACATGCAAACTCCAGGCAGGTAGCGTCTTGGTTGGGATTGGAACCAGCGACCCTCTTGCTGCCAGGGGAAATTGCTGACCGCTACACCACTGTTCTTCTTCCGCTCCCCCCCTCCCCTCTTCCTCCCTCCCTCCCTCAGCCAACCCCCCATCCCCACACCCCCACCCCCCCCCCCCCCTCTCTTCTTCCTCTTAGTCCACACCCCACCCCCCTCCCTCCCATCTCTTCCTCCGCGCGAGCGAACGGCAATGCGGGAGCGAAGGGGCGCCTCCGGGCGGTCGCCGGGGTTGTTGACGGGGCATGTTTTTAAACGTCTCCTTTTCGGGGTACGGAGGCTCGGGGAGGAAACACGGACCGCCCTGCAGGCGGCGGGATGCCGCGGTTACCGCGCACGCATCCAGCTGGCAAAGAGTCAATGGATTGAGCTTGACCCCAGTGCAAATGTGGTGTGTCAATCTGACCCTTTTCCACCAAAAAGCGGACGGTTCAATGAACGTCAACACACGCCATGGCGGAAAGATGACTCTGCCCACCAGGAGCTGCACGAGCTTGACTCAAGGGCAAACTATGGGTGTACAGAAAATGTGAGGGGCCAAAAATGTCATCACCAAAAACAGTCTGCAGGCATGTTCCCCATGTCCTGAAACGCCTCCCTGCACTGCATCCTGGGAGTTTTTTTTTTTTCAAAAGTGGGGTTTGTGCTCTTTCTTTTCTTTTCTTTATATATATATATATATATATATATATAGCGCTGTCAATTTACGCAGCGCTTTACATATACATTGTACATTCACATCATGTCCCTACCCTCAAGGAGCTTACAATCTAAGGTCCCTAACTCACATACTTACACAGTAGGGCCGGTTTTTCTTTCATACGGGATCCAAATGACCTACCAGCATGTCTATTGGAGTGTGGGAGGAAACCGGTGGTCCCGGAGGAAACCCGCGCAGCCACAGGGAGAACATGCAAACTCCAGGCAGGTAGCGTCTTGGTTGGGATTGGAACCAGCGACCCTCTTGCTGCCAGGGGAAATTGCTGACCGCTACACCACTGTTCTTCTTCCGCTCCCCCCCTCCCCTCTTCCTCCCTCCCTCCCTCAGCCAACCCCCCATCCCCACACCCCCACCCCCCCCCCCCCCTCTCTTCTTCCTCTTAGTCCACACCCCACCCCCCTCCCTCCCATCTCTTCCTCCGCGCGAGCGAACGGCAATGCGGGAGCGAAGGGGCGCCTCCGGGCGGTCGCCGGGGTTGTTGACGGGGCATGTTTTTAAACGTCTCCTTTTCGGGGTACGGAGGCTCGGGGAGGAAACACGGACCGCCCTGCAGGCGGCGGGATGCCGCGGTTACCGCGCACGCATCCAGCTGGCAAAGAGTCAATGGATTGAGCTTGACCCCAGTGCAAATGTGGTGTGTCAATCTGACCCTTTTCCACCAAAAAGCGGACGGTTCAATGAACGTCAACACACGCCATGGCGGAAAGATGACTCTGCCCACCAGGAGCTGCACGAGCTTGACTCAAGGGCAAACTATGGGTGTACAGAAAATGTGAGGGGCCAAAAATGTCATCACCAAAAACAGTCTGCAGGCATGTTCCCCATGTCCTGAAACGCCTCCCTGCACTGCATCCTGGGAGTTTTTTTTTTTTCAAAAGTGGGGTTTGTGCTCTTTCTTTTCTTTTCTTTATATATATATATATATATATATATATAGCGCTGTCAATTTACGCAGCGCTTTACATATACATTGTACATTCACATCATGTCCCTACCCTCAAGGAGCTTACAATCTAAGGTCCCTAACTCACATACTTACACAGTAGGGCCGGTTTTTCTTTCATACGGGATCCAAATGACCTACCAGCATGTCTATTGGAGTGTGGGAGGAAACCGGTGGTCCCGGAGGAAACCCGCGCAGCCACAGGGAGAACATGCAAACTCCAGGCAGGTAGCGTCTTGGTTGGGATTGGAACCAGCGACCCTCTTGCTGCCAGGGGAAATTGCTGACCGCTACACCACTGTTCTTCTTCCGCTCCCCCCCTCCCCTCTTCCTCCCTCCCTCCCTCAGCCAACCCCCCATCCCCACACCCCCACCCCCCCCCCCCCCTCTCTTCTTCCTCTTAGTCCACACCCCACCCCCCTCCCTCCCATCTCTTCCTCCGCGCGAGCGAACGGCAATGCGGGAGCGAAGGGGCGCCTCCGGGCGGTCGCCGGGGTTGTTGACGGGGCATGTTTTTAAACGTCTCCTTTTCGGGGTACGGAGGCTCGGGGAGGAAACACGGACCGCCCTGCAGGCGGCGGGATGCCGCGGTTACCGCGCACGCATCCAGCTGGCAAAGAGTCAATGGATTGAGCTTGACCCCAGTGCAAATGTGGTGTGTCAATCTGACCCTTTTCCACCAAAAAGCGGACGGTTCAATGAACGTCAACACACGCCATGGCGGAAAGATGACTCTGCCCACCAGGAGCTGCACGAGCTTGACTCAAGGGCAAACTATGGGTGTACAGAAAATGTGAGGGGCCAAAAATGTCATCACCAAAAACAGTCTGCAGGCATGTTCCCCATGTCCTGAAACGCCTCCCTGCACTGCATCCTGGGAGTTTTTTTTTTTTCAAAAGTGGGGTTTGTGCTCTTTCTTTTCTTTTCTTTATATATATATATATATATATATATATAGCGCTGTCAATTTACGCAGCGCTTTACATATACATTGTACATTCACATCATGTCCCTACCCTCAAGGAGCTTACAATCTAAGGTCCCTAACTCACATACTTACACAGTAGGGCCGGTTTTTCTTTCATACGGGATCCAAATGACCTACCAGCATGTCTATTGGAGTGTGGGAGGAAACCGGTGGTCCCGGAGGAAACCCGCGCAGCCACAGGGAGAACATGCAAACTCCAGGCAGGTAGCGTCTTGGTTGGGATTGGAACCAGCGACCCTCTTGCTGCCAGGGGAAATTGCTGACCGCTACACCACTGTTCTTCTTCCGCTCCCCCCCTCCCCTCTTCCTCCCTCCCTCCCTCAGCCAACCCCCCATCCCCACACCCCCACCCCCCCCCCCCCCTCTCTTCTTCCTCTTAGTCCACACCCCACCCCCCTCCCTCCCATCTCTTCCTCCGCGCGAGCGAACGGCAATGCGGGAGCGAAGGGGCGCCTCCGGGCGGTCGCCGGGGTTGTTGACGGGGCATGTTTTTAAACGTCTCCTTTTCGGGGTACGGAGGCTCGGGGAGGAAACACGGACCGCCCTGCAGGCGGCGGGATGCCGCGGTTACCGCGCACGCATCCAGCTGGCAAAGAGTCAATGGATTGAGCTTGACCCCAGTGCAAATGTGGTGTGTCAATCTGACCCTTTTCCACCAAAAAGCGGACGGTTCAATGAACGTCAACACACGCCATGGCGGAAAGATGACTCTGCCCACCAGGAGCTGCACGAGCTTGACTCAAGGGCAAACTATGGGTGTACAGAAAATGTGAGGGGCCAAAAATGTCATCACCAAAAACAGTCTGCAGGCATGTTCCCCATGTCCTGAAACGCCTCCCTGCACTGCATCCTGGGAGTTTTTTTTTTTTCAAAAGTGGGGTTTGTGCTCTTTCTTTTCTTTTCTTTATATATATATATATATATATATATATAGCGCTGTCAATTTACGCAGCGCTTTACATATACATTGTACATTCACATCATGTCCCTACCCTCAAGGAGCTTACAATCTAAGGTCCCTAACTCACATACTTACACAGTAGGGCCGGTTTTTCTTTCATACGGGATCCAAATGACCTACCAGCATGTCTATTGGAGTGTGGGAGGAAACCGGTGGTCCCGGAGGAAACCCGCGCAGCCACAGGGAGAACATGCAAACTCCAGGCAGGTAGCGTCTTGGTTGGGATTGGAACCAGCGACCCTCTTGCTGCCAGGGGAAATTGCTGACCGCTACACCACTGTTCTTCTTCCGCTCCCCCCCTCCCCTCTTCCTCCCTCCCTCCCTCAGCCAACCCCCCATCCCCACACCCCCACCCCCCCCCCCCCCTCTCTTCTTCCTCTTAGTCCACACCCCACCCCCCTCCCTCCCATCTCTTCCTCCGCGCGAGCGAACGGCAATGCGGGAGCGAAGGGGCGCCTCCGGGCGGTCGCCGGGGTTGTTGACGGGGCATGTTTTTAAACGTCTCCTTTTCGGGGTACGGAGGCTCGGGGAGGAAACACGGACCGCCCTGCAGGCGGCGGGATGCCGCGGTTACCGCGCACGCATCCAGCTGGCAAAGAGTCAATGGATTGAGCTTGACCCCAGTGCAAATGTGGTGTGTCAATCTGACCCTTTTCCACCAAAAAGCGGACGGTTCAATGAACGTCAACACACGCCATGGCGGAAAGATGACTCTGCCCACCAGGAGCTGCACGAGCTTGACTCAAGGGCAAACTATGGGTGTACAGAAAATGTGAGGGGCCAAAAATGTCATCACCAAAAACAGTCTGCAGGCATGTTCCCCATGTCCTGAAACGCCTCCCTGCACTGCATCCTGGGAGTTTTTTTTTTTTCAAAAGTGGGGTTTGTGCTCTTTCTTTTCTTTTCTTTATATATATATATATATATATATATATAGCGCTGTCAATTTACGCAGCGCTTTACATATACATTGTACATTCACATCATGTCCCTACCCTCAAGGAGCTTACAATCTAAGGTCCCTAACTCACATACTTACACAGTAGGGCCGGTTTTTCTTTCATACGGGATCCAAATGACCTACCAGCATGTCTATTGGAGTGTGGGAGGAAACCGGTGGTCCCGGAGGAAACCCGCGCAGCCACAGGGAGAACATGCAAACTCCAGGCAGGTAGCGTCTTGGTTGGGATTGGAACCAGCGACCCTCTTGCTGCCAGGGGAAATTGCTGACCGCTACACCACTGTTCTTCTTCCGCTCCCCCCCTCCCCTCTTCCTCCCTCCCTCCCTCAGCCAACCCCCCATCCCCACACCCCCACCCCCCCCCCCCCCTCTCTTCTTCCTCTTAGTCCACACCCCACCCCCCTCCCTCCCATCTCTTCCTCCGCGCGAGCGAACGGCAATGCGGGAGCGAAGGGGCGCCTCCGGGCGGTCGCCGGGGTTGTTGACGGGGCATGTTTTTAAACGTCTCCTTTTCGGGGTACGGAGGCTCGGGGAGGAAACACGGACCGCCCTGCAGGCGGCGGGATGCCGCGGTTACCGCGCACGCATCCAGCTGGCAAAGAGTCAATGGATTGAGCTTGACCCCAGTGCAAATGTGGTGTGTCAATCTGACCCTTTTCCACCAAAAAGCGGACGGTTCCAATGAACGTCAACACACGCCATGGCGGAAAGATGACTCTGCCCACCAGGAGCTGCACGAGCTTGACTCAAGGGCAAACTATGGGTGTACAGAAAATGTGAGGGGCCAAAAATGTCATCACCAAAAACAGTCTGCAGGCATGTTCCCCATGTCCTGAAACGCCTCCCTGCACTGCATCCTGGGAGTTTTTTTTTTTTCAAAAGTGGGGTTTGTGCTCTTTCTTTTCTTTTCTTTATATATATATATATATATATATATATAGCGCTGTCAATTTACGCAGCGCTTTACATATACATTGTACATTCACATCATGTCCCTACCCTCAAGGAGCTTACAATCTAAGGTCCCTAACTCACATACTTACACAGTAGGGCCGGTTTTTCTTTCATACGGGATCCAAATGACCTACCAGCATGTCTATTGGAGTGTGGGAGGAAACCGGTGGTCCCGGAGGAAACCCGCGCAGCCACAGGGAGAACATGCAAACTCCAGGCAGGTAGCGTCTTGGTTGGGATTGGAACCAGCGACCCTCTTGCTGCCAGGGGAAATTGCTGACCGCTACACCACTGTTCTTCTTCCGCTCCCCCCCTCCCCTCTTCCTCCCTCCCTCCCTCAGCCAACCCCCCATCCCCACACCCCCACCCCCCCCCCCCCCTCTCTTCTTCCTCTTAGTCCACACCCCACCCCCCTCCCTCCCATCTCTTCCTCCGCGCGAGCGAACGGCAATGCGGGAGCGAAGGGGCGCCTCCGGGCGGTCGCCGGGGTTGTTGACGGGGCATGTTTTTAAACGTCTCCTTTTCGGGGTACGGAGGCTCGGGGAGGAAACACGGACCGCCCTGCAGGCGGCGGGATGCCGCGGTTACCGCGCACGCATCCAGCTGGCAAAGAGTCAATGGATTGAGCTTGACCCCAGTGCAAATGTGGTGTGTCAATCTGACCCTTTTCCACCAAAAAGCGGACGGTTCAATGAACGTCAACACACGCCATGGCGGAAAGATGACTCTGCCCACCAGGAGCTGCACGAGCTTGACTCAAGGGCAAACTATGGGTGTACAGAAAATGTGAGGGGCCAAAAATGTCATCACCAAAAACAGTCTGCAGGCATGTTCCCCATGTCCTGAAACGCCTCCCTGCACTGCATCCTGGGAGTTTTTTTTTTTTCAAAAGTGGGGTTTGTGCTCTTTCTTTTCTTTTCTTTATATATATATATATATATATATATATATAGCGCTGTCAATTTACGCAGCGCTTTACATATACATTGTACATTCACATCATGTCCCTACCCTCAAGGAGCTTACAATCTAAGGTCCCTAACTCACATACTTACACAGTAGGGCCGGTTTTTCTTTCATACGGGATCCAAATGACCTACCAGCATGTCTATTGGAGTGTGGGAGGAAACCGGTGGTCCCGGAGGAAACCCGCGCAGCCACAGGGAGAACATGCAAACTCCAGGCAGGTAGCGTCTTGGTTGGGATTGGAACCAGCGACCCTCTTGCTGCCAGGGGAAATTGCTGACCGCTACACCACTGTTCTTCTTCCGCTCCCCCCCTCCCCTCTTCCTCCCTCCCTCCCTCAGCCAACCCCCCATCCCCACACCCCCACCCCCCCCCCCCCCTCTCTTCTTCCTCTTAGTCCACACCCCACCCCCCTCCCTCCCATCTCTTCCTCCGCGCGAGCGAACGGCAATGCGGGAGCGAAGGGGCGCCTCCGGGCGGTCGCCGGGGTTGTTGACGGGGCATGTTTTTAAACGTCTCCTTTTCGGGGTACGGAGGCTCGGGGAGGAAACACGGACCGCCCTGCAGGCGGCGGGATGCCGCGGTTACCGCGCACGCATCCAGCTGGCAAAGAGTCAATGGATTGAGCTTGACCCCAGTGCAAATGTGGTGTGTCAATCTGACCCTTTTCCACCAAAAAGCGGACGGTTCAATGAACGTCAACACACGCCATGGCGGAAAGATGACTCTGCCCACCAGGAGCTGCACGAGCTTGACTCAAGGGCAAACTATGGGTGTACAGAAAATGTGAGGGGCCAAAAATGTCATCACCAAAAACAGTCTGCAGGCATGTTCCCCATGTCCTGAAACGCCTCCCTGCACTGCATCCTGGGAGTTTTTTTTTTTTCAAAAGTGGGGTTTGTGCTCTTTCTTTTCTTTTCTTTATATATATATATATATATATATATATATAGCGCTGTCAATTTACGCAGCGCTTTACATATACATTGTACATTCACATCATGTCCCTACCCTCAAGGAGCTTACAATCTAAGGTCCCTAACTCACATACTTACACAGTAGGGCCGGTTTTTCTTTCATACGGGATCCAAATGACCTACCAGCATGTCTATTGGAGTGTGGGAGGAAACCGGTGGTCCCGGAGGAAACCCGCGCAGCCACAGGGAGAACATGCAAACTCCAGGCAGGTAGCGTCTTGGTTGGGATTGGAACCAGCGACCCTCTTGCTGCCAGGGGAAATTGCTGACCGCTACACCACTGTTCTTCTTCCGCTCCCCCCCTCCCCTCTTCCTCCCTCCCTCCCTCAGCCAACCCCCCATCCCCACACCCCCACCCCCCCCCCCCCCTCTCTTCTTCCTCTTAGTCCACACCCCACCCCCCTCCCTCCCATCTCTTCCTCCGCGCGAGCGAACGGCAATGCGGGAGCGAAGGGGCGCCTCCGGGCGGTCGCCGGGGTTGTTGACGGGGCATGTTTTTAAACGTCTCCTTTTCGGGGTACGGAGGCTCGGGGAGGAAACACGGACCGCCCTGCAGGCGGCGGGATGCCGCGGTTACCGCGCACGCATCCAGCTGGCAAAGAGTCAATGGATTGAGCTTGACCCCAGTGCAAATGTGGTGTGTCAATCTGACCCTTTTCCACCAAAAAGCGGACGGTTCAATGAACGTCAACACACGCCATGGCGGAAAGATGACTCTGCCCACCAGGAGCTGCACGAGCTTGACTCAAGGGCAAACTATGGGTGTACAGAAAATGTGAGGGGCCAAAAATGTCATCACCAAAAACAGTCTGCAGGCATGTTCCCCATGTCCTGAAACGCCTCCCTGCACTGCATCCTGGGAGTTTTTTTTTTTTCAAAAGTGGGGTTTGTGCTCTTTCTTTTCTTTTCTTTATATATATATATATATATATATATATAGCGCTGTCAATTTACGCAGCGCTTTACATATACATTGTACATTCACATCATGTCCCTACCCTCAAGGAGCTTACAATCTAAGGTCCCTAACTCACATACTTACACAGTAGGGCCTTTTCTTTCATACGGGATCCAAATGACCTACCAGCATGTCTATTGGAGTGTGGGAGGAAACCGGTGGTCCCGGAGGAAACCCGCGCAGCCACAGGGAGAACATGCAAACTCCAGGCAGGTAGCGTCTTGGTTGGGATTGGAACCAGCGACCCTCTTGCTGCCAGGGGAAATTGCTGACCGCTACACCACTGTTCTTCTTCCGCTCCCCCCCTCCCCTCTTCCTCCCTCCCTCCCTCAGCCAACCCCCCATCCCCACACCCCCACCCCCCCCCCCCCCTCTCTTCTTCCTCTTAGTCCACACCCCACCCCCCTCCCTCCCATCTCTTCCTCCGCGCGAGCGAACGGCAATGCGGGAGCGAAGGGGCGCCTCCGGGCGGTCGCCGGGGTTGTTGACGGGGCATGTTTTTAAACGTCTCCTTTTCGGGGTACGGAGGCTCGGGGAGGAAACACGGACCGCCCTGCAGGCGGCGGGATGCCGCGGTTACCGCGCACGCATCCAGCTGGCAAAGAGTCAATGGATTGAGCTTGACCCCAGTGCAAATGTGGTGTGTCAATCTGACCCTTTTCCACCAAAAAGCGGACGGTTCAATGAACGTCAACACACGCCATGGCGGAAAGATGACTCTGCCCACCAGGAGCTGCACGAGCTTGACTCAAGGGCAAACTATGGGTGTACAGAAAATGTGAGGGGCCAAAAATGTCATCACCAAAAACAGTCTGCAGGCATGTTCCCCATGTCCTGAAACGCCTCCCTGCACTGCATCCTGGGAGTTTTTTTTTTTTCAAAAGTGGGGTTTGTGCTCTTTCTTTTCTTTTCTTTATATATATATATATATATATATATATAGCGCTGTCAATTTACGCAGCGCTTTACATATACATTGTACATTCACATCATGTCCCTACCCTCAAGGAGCTTACAATCTAAGGTCCCTAACTCACATACTTACACAGTAGGGCCGGTTTTTCTTTCATACGGGATCCAAATGACCTACCAGCATGTCTATTGGAGTGTGGGAGGAAACCGGTGGTCCCGGAGGAAACCCGCGCAGCCACAGGGAGAACATGCAAACTCCAGGCAGGTAGCGTCTTGGTTGGGATTGGAACCAGCGACCCTCTTGCTGCCAGGGGAAATTGCTGACCGCTACACCACTGTTCTTCTTCCGCTCCCCCCCTCCCCTCTTCCTCCCTCCCTCCCTCAGCCAACCCCCCATCCCCACACCCCCACCCCCCCCCCCCCCTCTCTTCTTCCTCTTAGTCCACACCCCACCCCCCTCCCTCCCATCTCTTCCTCCGCGCGAGCGAACGGCAATGCGGGAGCGAAGGGGCGCCTCCGGGCGGTCGCCGGGGTTGTTGACGGGGCATGTTTTTAAACGTCTCCTTTTCGGGGTACGGAGGCTCGGGGAGGAAACACGGACCGCCCTGCAGGCGGCGGGATGCCGCGGTTACCGCGCACGCATCCAGCTGGCAAAGAGTCAATGGATTGAGCTTGACCCCAGTGCAAATGTGGTGTGTCAATCTGACCCTTTTCCACCAAAAAGCGGACGGTTCAATGAACGTCAACACACGCCATGGCGGAAAGATGACTCTGCCCACCAGGAGCTGCACGAGCTTGACTCAAGGGCAAACTATGGGTGTACAGAAAATGTGAGGGGCCAAAAATGTCATCACCAAAAACAGTCTGCAGGCATGTTCCCCATGTCCTGAAACGCCTCCCTGCACTGCATCCTGGGAGTTTTTTTTTTTTCAAAAGTGGGGTTTGTGCTCTTTCTTTTCTTTTCTTTATATATATATATATATATATATATATAGCGCTGTCAATTTACGCAGCGCTTTACATATACATTGTACATTCACATCATGTCCCTACCCTCAAGGAGCTTACAATCTAAGGTCCCTAACTCACATACTTACACAGTAGGGCCGGTTTTTCTTTCATACGGGATCCAAATGACCTACCAGCATGTCTATTGGAGTGTGGGAGGAAACCGGTGGTCCCGGAGGAAACCCGCGCAGCCACAGGGAGAACATGCAAACTCCAGGCAGGTAGCGTCTTGGTTGGGATTGGAACCAGCGACCCTCTTGCTGCCAGGGGAAATTGCTGACCGCTACACCACTGTTCTTCTTCCGCTCCCCCCCTCCCCTCTTCCTCCCTCCCTCCCTCAGCCAACCCCCCATCCCCACACCCCCACCCCCCCCCCCCCCTCTCTTCTTCCTCTTAGTCCACACCCCACCCCCCTCCCTCCCATCTCTTCCTCCGCGCGAGCGAACGGCAATGCGGGAGCGAAGGGGCGCCTCCGGGCGGTCGCCGGGGTTGTTGACGGGGCATGTTTTTAAACGTCTCCTTTTCGGGGTACGGAGGCTCGGGGAGGAAACACGGACCGCCCTGCAGGCGGCGGGATGCCGCGGTTACCGCGCACGCATCCAGCTGGCAAAGAGTCAATGGATTGAGCTTGACCCCAGTGCAAATGTGGTGTGTCAATCTGACCCTTTTCCACCAAAAAGCGGACGGTTCAATGAACGTCAACACACGCCATGGCGGAAAGATGACTCTGCCCACCAGGAGCTGCACGAGCTTGACTCAAGGGCAAACTATGGGTGTACAGAAAATGTGAGGGGCCAAAAATGTCATCACCAAAAACAGTCTGCAGGCATGTTCCCCATGTCCTGAAACGCCTCCCTGCACTGCATCCTGGGAGTTTTTTTTTTTTCAAAAGTGGGGTTTGTGCTCTTTCTTTTCTTTTCTTTATATATATATATATATATATATATATAGCGCTGTCAATTTACGCAGCGCTTTACATATACATTGTACATTCACATCATGTCCCTACCCTCAAGGAGCTTACAATCTAAGGTCCCTAACTCACATACTTACACAGTAGGGCCGGTTTTTCTTTCATACGGGATCCAAATGACCTACCAGCATGTCTATTGGAGTGTGGGAGGAAACCGGTGGTCCCGGAGGAAACCCGCGCAGCCACAGGGAGAACATGCAAACTCCAGGCAGGTAGCGTCTTGGTTGGGATTGGAACCAGCGACCCTCTTGCTGCCAGGGGAAATTGCTGACCGCTACACCACTGTTCTTCTTCCGCTCCCCCCCTCCCCTCTTCCTCCCTCCCTCCCTCAGCCAACCCCCCATCCCCACACCCCCACCCCCCCCCCCCCCTCTCTTCTTCCTCTTAGTCCACACCCCACCCCCCTCCCTCCCATCTCTTCCTCCGCGCGAGCGAACGGCAATGCGGGAGCGAAGGGGCGCCTCCGGGCGGTCGCCGGGGTTGTTGACGGGGCATGTTTTTAAACGTCTCCTTTTCGGGGTACGGAGGCTCGGGGAGGAAACACGGACCGCCCTGCAGGCGGCGGGATGCCGCGGTTACCGCGCACGCATCCAGCTGGCAAAGAGTCAATGGATTGAGCTTGACCCCAGTGCAAATGTGGTGTGTCAATCTGACCCTTTTCCACCAAAAAGCGGACGGTTCAATGAACGTCAACACACGCCATGGCGGAAAGATGACTCTGCCCACCAGGAGCTGCACGAGCTTGACTCAAGGGCAAACTATGGGTGTACAGAAAATGTGAGGGGCCAAAAATGTCATCACCAAAAACAGTCTGCAGGCATGTTCCCCATGTCCTGAAACGCCTCCCTGCACTGCATCCTGGGAGTTTTTTTTTTTTCAAAAGTGGGGTTTGTGCTCTTTCTTTTCTTTTCTTTATATATATATATATATATATATATATAGCGCTGTCAATTTACGCAGCGCTTTACATATACATTGTACATTCACATCATGTCCCTACCCTCAAGGAGCTTACAATCTAAGGTCCCTAACTCACATACTTACACAGTAGGGCCGGTTTTTCTTTCATACGGGATCCAAATGACCTACCAGCATGTCTATTGGAGTGTGGGAGGAAACCGGTGGTCCCGGAGGAAACCCGCGCAGCCACAGGGAGAACATGCAAACTCCAGGCAGGTAGCGTCTTGGTTGGGATTGGAACCAGCGACCCTCTTGCTGCCAGGGGAAATTGCTGACCGCTACACCACTGTTCTTCTTCCGCTCCCCCCCTCCCCTCTTCCTCCCTCCCTCCCTCAGCCAACCCCCCATCCCCACACCCCCACCCCCCCCCCCCCCTCTCTTCTTCCTCTTAGTCCACACCCCACCCCCCTCCCTCCCATCTCTTCCTCCGCGCGAGCGAACGGCAATGCGGGAGCGAAGGGGCGCCTCCGGGCGGTCGCCGGGGTTGTTGACGGGGCATGTTTTTAAACGTCTCCTTTTCGGGGTACGGAGGCTCGGGGAGGAAACACGGACCGCCCTGCAGGCGGCGGGATGCCGCGGTTACCGCGCACGCATCCAGCTGGCAAAGAGTCAATGGATTGAGCTTGACCCCAGTGCAAATGTGGTGTGTCAATCTGACCCTTTTCCACCAAAAAGCGGACGGTTCAATGAACGTCAACACACGCCATGGCGGAAAGATGACTCTGCCCACCAGGAGCTGCACGAGCTTGACTCAAGGGCAAACTATGGGTGTACAGAAAATGTGAGGGGCCAAAAATGTCATCACCAAAAACAGTCTGCAGGCATGTTCCCCATGTCCTGAAACGCCTCCCTGCACTGCATCCTGGGAGTTTTTTTTTTTTCAAAAGTGGGGTTTGTGCTCTTTCTTTTCTTTTCTTTATATATATATATATATATATATATATAGCGCTGTCAATTTACGCAGCGCTTTACATATACATTGTACATTCACATCATGTCCCTACCCTCAAGGAGCTTACAATCTAAGGTCCCTAACTCACATACTTACACAGTAGGGCCGGTTTTTCTTTCATACGGGATCCAAATGACCTACCAGCATGTCTATTGGAGTGTGGGAGGAAACCGGTGGTCCCGGAGGAAACCCGCGCAGCCACAGGGAGAACATGCAAACTCCAGGCAGGTAGCGTCTTGGTTGGGATTGGAACCAGCGACCCTCTTGCTGCCAGGGGAAATTGCTGACCGCTACACCACTGTTCTTCTTCCGCTCCCCCCCTCCCCTCTTCCTCCCTCCCTCCCTCAGCCAACCCCCCATCCCCACACCCCCACCCCCCCCCCCCCCCTCTTCTTCCTCTTAGTCCACACCCCACCCCCCTCCCTCCCATCTCTTCCTCCGCGCGAGCGAACGGCAATGCGGGAGCGAAGGGGCGCCTCCGGGCGGTCGCCGGGGTTGTTGACGGGGCATGTTTTTAAACGTCTCCTTTTCGGGGTACGGAGGCTCGGGGAGGAAACACGGACCGCCCTGCAGGCGGCGGGATGCCGCGGTTACCGCGCACGCATCCAGCTGGCAAAGAGTCAATGGATTGAGCTTGACCCCAGTGCAAATGTGGTGTGTCAATCTGACCCTTTTCCACCAAAAAGCGGACGGTTCAATGAACGTCAACACACGCCATGGCGGAAAGATGACTCTGCCCACCAGGAGCTGCACGAGCTTGACTCAAGGGCAAACTATGGGTGTACAGAAAATGTGAGGGGCCAAAAATGTCATCACCAAAAACAGTCTGCAGGCATGTTCCCCATGTCCTGAAACGCCTCCCTGCACTGCATCCTGGGAGTTTTTTTTTTTTCAAAAGTGGGGTTTGTGCTCTTTCTTTTCTTTTCTTTATATATATATATATATATATATATATAGCGCTGTCAATTTACGCAGCGCTTTACATATACATTGTACATTCACATCATGTCCCTACCCTCAAGGAGCTTACAATCTAAGGTCCCTAACTCACATACTTACACAGTAGGGCCGGTTTTTCTTTCATACGGGATCCAAATGACCTACCAGCATGTCTATTGGAGTGTGGGAGGAAACCGGTGGTCCCGGAGGAAACCCGCGCAGCCACAGGGAGAACATGCAAACTCCAGGCAGGTAGCGTCTTGGTTGGGATTGGAACCAGCGACCCTCTTGCTGCCAGGGGAAATTGCTGACCGCTACACCACTGTTCTTCTTCCGCTCCCCCCCTCCCCTCTTCCTCCCTCCCTCCCTCAGCCAACCCCCCATCCCCACACCCCCACCCCCCCCCCCCCCTCTCTTCTTCCTCTTAGTCCACACCCCACCCCCCTCCCTCCCATCTCTTCCTCCGCGCGAGCGAACGGCAATGCGGGAGCGAAGGGGCGCCTCCGGGCGGTCGCCGGGGTTGTTGACGGGGCATGTTTTTAAACGTCTCCTTTTCGGGGTACGGAGGCTCGGGGAGGAAACACGGACCGCCCTGCAGGCGGCGGGATGCCGCGGTTACCGCGCACGCATCCAGCTGGCAAAGAGTCAATGGATTGAGCTTGACCCCAGTGCAAATGTGGTGTGTCAATCTGACCCTTTTCCACCAAAAAGCGGACGGTTCAATGAACGTCAACACACGCCATGGCGGAAAGATGACTCTGCCCACCAGGAGCTGCACGAGCTTGACTCAAGGGCAAACTATGGGTGTACAGAAAATGTGAGGGGCCAAAAATGTCATCACCAAAAACAGTCTGCAGGCATGTTCCCCATGTCCTGAAACGCCTCCCTGCACTGCATCCTGGGAGTTTTTTTTTTTTCAAAAGTGGGGTTTGTGCTCTTTCTTTTCTTTTCTTTATATATATATATATATATATATATATAGCGCTGTCAATTTACGCAGCGCTTTACATATACATTGTACATTCACATCATGTCCCTACCCTCAAGGAGCTTACAATCTAAGGTCCCTAACTCACATACTTACACAGTAGGGCCGGTTTTTCTTTCATACGGGATCCAAATGACCTACCAGCATGTCTATTGGAGTGTGGGAGGAAACCGGTGGTCCCGGAGGAAACCCGCGCAGCCACAGGGAGAACATGCAAACTCCAGGCAGGTAGCGTCTTGGTTGGGATTGGAACCAGCGACCCTTGCTGCCAGGGGAAATTGCTGACCGCTACACCACTGTTCTTCTTCCGCTCCCCCCCTCCCCTCTTCCTCCCTCCCTCCCTCAGCCAACCCCCCATCCCCACACCCCCACCCCCCCCCCCCCCTCTCTTCTTCCTCTTAGTCCACACCCCACCCCCCTCCCTCCCATCTCTTCCTCCGCGCGAGCGAACGGCAATGCGGGAGCGAAGGGGCGCCTCCGGGCGGTCGCCGGGGTTGTTGACGGGGCATGTTTTTAAACGTCTCCTTTTCGGGGTACGGAGGCTCGGGGAGGAAACACGGACCGCCCTGCAGGCGGCGGGATGCCGCGGTTACCGCGCACGCATCCAGCTGGCAAAGAGTCAATGGATTGAGCTTGACCCCAGTGCAAATGTGGTGTGTCAATCTGACCCTTTTCCACCAAAAAGCGGACGGTTCAATGAACGTCAACACACGCCATGGCGGAAAGATGACTCTGCCCACCAGGAGCTGCACGAGCTTGACTCAAGGGCAAACTATGGGTGTACAGAAAATGTGAGGGGCCAAAAATGTCATCACCAAAAACAGTCTGCAGGCATGTTCCCCATGTCCTGAAACGCCTCCCTGCACTGCATCCTGGGAGTTTTTTTTTTTTCAAAAGTGGGGTTTGTGCTCTTTCTTTTCTTTTCTTTATATATATATATATATATATATATATAGCGCTGTCAATTTACGCAGCGCTTTACATATACATTGTACATTCACATCATGTCCCTACCCTCAAGGAGCTTACAATCTAAGGTCCCTAACTCACATACTTACACAGTAGGGCCGGTTTTTCTTTCATACGGGATCCAAATGACCTACCAGCATGTCTATTGGAGTGTGGGAGGAAACCGGTGGTCCCGGAGGAAACCCGCGCAGCCACAGGGAGAACATGCAAACTCCAGGCAGGTAGCGTCTTGGTTGGGATTGGAACCAGCGACCCTCTTGCTGCCAGGGGAAATTGCTGACCGCTACACCACTGTTCTTCTTCCGCTCCCCCCCTCCCCTCTTCCTCCCTCCCTCCCTCAGCCAACCCCCCATCCCCACACCCCCACCCCCCCCCCCCCCTCTCTTCTTCCTCTTAGTCCACACCCCACCCCCCTCCCTCCCATCTCTTCCTCCGCGCGAGCGAACGGCAATGCGGGAGCGAAGGGGCGCCTCCGGGCGGTCGCCGGGGTTGTTGACGGGGCATGTTTTTAAACGTCTCCTTTTCGGGGTACGGAGGCTCGGGGAGGAAACACGGACCGCCCTGCAGGCGGCGGGATGCCGCGGTTACCGCGCACGCATCCAGCTGGCAAAGAGTCAATGGATTGAGCTTGACCCCAGTGCAAATGTGGTGTGTCAATCTGACCCTTTTCCACCAAAAAGCGGACGGTTCAATGAACGTCAACACACGCCATGGCGGAAAGATGACTCTGCCCACCAGGAGCTGCACGAGCTTGACTCAAGGGCAAACTATGGGTGTACAGAAAATGTGAGGGGCCAAAAATGTCATCACCAAAAACAGTCTGCAGGCATGTTCCCCATGTCCTGAAACGCCTCCCTGCACTGCATCCTGGGAGTTTTTTTTTTTTCAAAAGTGGGGTTTGTGCTCTTTCTTTTCTTTTCTTTATATATATATATATATATATATATATAGCGCTGTCAATTTACGCAGCGCTTTACATATACATTGTACATTCACATCATGTCCCTACCCTCAAGGAGCTTACAATCTAAGGTCCCTAACTCACATACTTACACAGTAGGGCCGGTTTTTCTTTCATACGGGATCCAAATGACCTACCAGCATGTCTATTGGAGTGTGGGAGGAAACCGGTGGTCCCGGAGGAAACCCGCGCAGCCACAGGGAGAACATGCAAACTCCAGGCAGGTAGCGTCTTGGTTGGGATTGGAACCAGCGACCCTCTTGCTGCCAGGGGAAATTGCTGACCGCTACACCACTGTTCTTCTTCCGCTCCCCCCCTCCCCTCTTCCTCCCTCCCTCCCTCAGCCAACCCCCCATCCCCACACCCCCACCCCCCCCCCCCCCTCTCTTCTTCCTCTTAGTCCACACCCCACCCCCCTCCCTCCCATCTCTTCCTCCGCGCGAGCGAACGGCAATGCGGGAGCGAAGGGGCGCCTCCGGGCGGTCGCCGGGGTTGTTGACGGGGCATGTTTTTAAACGTCTCCTTTTCGGGGTACGGAGGCTCGGGGAGGAAACACGGACCGCCCTGCAGGCGGCGGGATGCCGCGGTTACCGCGCACGCATCCAGCTGGCAAAGAGTCAATGGATTGAGCTTGACCCCAGTGCAAATGTGGTGTGTCAATCTGACCCTTTTCCACCAAAAAGCGGACGGTTCAATGAACGTCAACACACGCCATGGCGGAAAGATGACTCTGCCCACCAGGAGCTGCACGAGCTTGACTCAAGGGCAAACTATGGGTGTACAGAAAATGTGAGGGGCCAAAAATGTCATCACCAAAAACAGTCTGCAGGCATGTTCCCCATGTCCTGAAACGCCTCCCTGCACTGCATCCTGGGAGTTTTTTTTTTTTCAAAAGTGGGGTTTGTGCTCTTTCTTTTCTTTTCTTTATATATATATATATATATATATATATATAGCGCTGTCAATTTACGCAGCGCTTTACATATACATTGTACATTCACATCATGTCCCTACCCTCAAGGAGCTTACAATCTAAGGTCCCTAACTCACATACTTACACAGTAGGGCCGGTTTTTCTTTCATACGGGATCCAAATGACCTACCAGCATGTCTATTGGAGTGTGGGAGGAAACCGGTGGTCCCGGAGGAAACCCGCGCAGCCACAGGGAGAACATGCAAACTCCAGGCAGGTAGCGTCTTGGTTGGGATTGGAACCAGCGACCCTCTTGCTGCCAGGGGAAATTGCTGACCGCTACACCACTGTTCTTCTTCCGCTCCCCCCCTCCCCTCTTCCTCCCTCCCTCCCTCAGCCAACCCCCCATCCCCACACCCCCACCCCCCCCCCCCCCTCTCTTCTTCCTCTTAGTCCACACCCCACCCCCCTCCCTCCCATCTCTTCCTCCGCGCGAGCGAACGGCAATGCGGGAGCGAAGGGGCGCCTCCGGGCGGTCGCCGGGGTTGTTGACGGGGCATGTTTTTAAACGTCTCCTTTTCGGGGTACGGAGGCTCGGGGAGGAAACACGGACCGCCCTGCAGGCGGCGGGATGCCGCGGTTACCGCGCACGCATCCAGCTGGCAAAGAGTCAATGGATTGAGCTTGACCCCAGTGCAAATGTGGTGTGTCAATCTGACCCTTTTCCACCAAAAAGCGGACGGTTCAATGAACGTCAACACACGCCATGGCGGAAAGATGACTCTGCCCACCAGGAGCTGCACGAGCTTGACTCAAGGGCAAACTATGGGTGTACAGAAAATGTGAGGGGCCAAAAATGTCATCACCAAAAACAGTCTGCAGGCATGTTCCCCATGTCCTGAAACGCCTCCCTGCACTGCATCCTGGGAGTTTTTTTTTTTTCAAAAGTGGGGTTTGTGCTCTTTCTTTTCTTTTCTTTATATATATATATATATATATATATATAGCGCTGTCAATTTACGCAGCGCTTTACATATACATTGTACATTCACATCATGTCCCTACCCTCAAGGAGCTTACAATCTAAGGTCCCTAACTCACATACTTACACAGTAGGGCCGGTTTTTCTTTCATACGGGATCCAAATGACCTACCAGCATGTCTATTGGAGTGTGGGAGGAAACCGGTGGTCCCGGAGGAAACCCGCGCAGCCACAGGGAGAACATGCAAACTCCAGGCAGGTAGCGTCTTGGTTGGGATTGGAACCAGCGACCCTCTTGCTGCCAGGGGAAATTGCTGACCGCTACACCACTGTTCTTCTTCCGCTCCCCCCCTCCCCTCTTCCTCCCTCCCTCCCTCAGCCAACCCCCCATCCCCACACCCCCACCCCCCCCCCCCCCTCTCTTCTTCCTCTTAGTCCACACCCCACCCCCCTCCCTCCCATCTCTTCCTCCGCGCGAGCGAACGGCAATGCGGGAGCGAAGGGGCGCCTCCGGGCGGTCGCCGGGGTTGTTGACGGGGCATGTTTTTAAACGTCTCCTTTTCGGGGTACGGAGGCTCGGGGAGGAAACACGGACCGCCCTGCAGGCGGCGGGATGCCGCGGTTACCGCGCACGCATCCAGCTGGCAAAGAGTCAATGGATTGAGCTTGACCCCAGTGCAAATGTGGTGTGTCAATCTGACCCTTTTCCACCAAAAAGCGGACGGTTCAATGAACGTCAACACACGCCATGGCGGAAAGATGACTCTGCCCACCAGGAGCTGCACGAGCTTGACTCAAGGGCAAACTATGGGTGTACAGAAAATGTGAGGGGCCAAAAATGTCATCACCAAAAACAGTCTGCAGGCATGTTCCCCATGTCCTGAAACGCCTCCCTGCACTGCATCCTGGGAGTTTTTTTTTTTTCAAAAGTGGGGTTTGTGCTCTTTCTTTTCTTTTCTTTATATATATATATATATATATATATATAGCGCTGTCAATTTACGCAGCGCTTTACATATACATTGTACATTCACATCATGTCCCTACCCTCAAGGAGCTTACAATCTAAGGTCCCTAACTCACATACTTACACAGTAGGGCCGGTTTTTCTTTCATACGGGATCCAAATGACCTACCAGCATGTCTATTGGAGTGTGGGAGGAAACCGGTGGTCCCGGAGGAAACCCGCGCAGCCACAGGGAGAACATGCAAACTCCAGGCAGGTAGCGTCTTGGTTGGGATTGGAACCAGCGACCCTCTTGCTGCCAGGGGAAATTGCTGACCGCTACACCACTGTTCTTCTTCCGCTCCCCCCCTCCCCTCTTCCTCCCTCCCTCCCTCAGCCAACCCCCCATCCCCACACCCCCACCCCCCCCCCCCCCTCTCTTCTTCCTCTTAGTCCACACCCCACCCCCCTCCCTCCCATCTCTTCCTCCGCGCGAGCGAACGGCAATGCGGGAGCGAAGGGGCGC